>NC_134410.1:29982912-29995412 GCF_038048845.1 Mixophyes fleayi
TTTCATGCATCCAAGATGGAAAACAAAACATTCAAGTTCAGGAAAAAACAAGGACATCCGATCACCAATGTTCAGGAAGAATTGCCATTGAACTTAGAGCCCTAAACCACTCAGTAGATTTTATAGCTTGCTTAATAGAATGTAAAACTATTACCCAGTTAAGTGAAAGCTTGTAACAAATCTAGGTTTTGGCATTTCTTAAAGCTGAACAATATATTGTTCTCCCATAATCAATCAAAGAAATTAAATCTTGAATCTTTTTGCTTCATCTAAAAGCAACTCGTTACAAAATATTCCTTAAGAAAAGACTGCTAAGTTGTTAGCACTTCACTTGGATAGTGCTTCTGGTACACTTTCCAAAGGTATGTGTGATAGATTGTGGAAGAATCTATTTCCTTCATCTAAATGCAACTCTGCTAGAAAACGTTCCTCAAAAAAAGACTGCTAAATTGTAAGCTTTTTACTTGAAGTGTGCTTTTGGCACTCTTTCCAAATATCTCTAAAACACCTGGGGAAGACCGCGTGGCCTAATGGATAAGGCGTCTGCCTTCGGATCAGAAGATTGAGGGTTCAAGTCCCTTCGTGGTCGGGAACATTTCTTTCCTCATGAACTTAAACTTACCAAACTCTGTTTTAATTGACTCCATGAGAGTGTTGCAAAACATTTACATTTCAAAACTTGATTTCAACCAAAATTTCAATGAACATACTCAAGTCTTTGAAAAGTCTACATGCATATTGGCACAATATGTTGAGTTATCTAATGCTTTCTGTTTTTCCCTTTATACATTATTTTGCACAAACATAATCCTATGAAAAACTGGTCAAGATGTATAATTTCTGAAAACAAGTCATAGGATTTTAGTCCATTCGTGGTCAGCAAAAGTCATCCTCCTTTGATTAAAAAAATATTCTCTCATAACTTATTGAATAGCTGACGTTAGTGTGTGCTGCATATGGCTTAAAATCAACATAACTCAAGGTTTTTACATTATGGCAGAGCTAAGCTCGGAATAATTGTCATGTGCAATTCTTAGAATCAATTAATTATAATAGTCACATTTATCCTTTGAGGAGTACAGTATTTTCAATCGAGCCCTAGAAAAAATGATCAAAAATGGGTCATGAATATAAGTCTCCAAATGGAGGCCATAAAATATTGTTTCATGCATCCAAGATGGAAAACAAAACATTCAAGTTCAGGAAAAAACAAGGACATCCGATCACCAATGTTCAGGAAGAATTGCCATTAAACTTAGAGCCCTAAACCACTCAGTAGATTTTATAGCTTGCTTAACAGAATGTAAAACTATTACCCAGTTAAGTGAAAGCTTATAACAAATCTAGGTTTTGGCATTTCTTAAAGCTGAACAATATATTGTTCTCCCATAATCAATCAAAGAAATTAAATCTTGAATCTTTTTGCTTCATCTAAAAGCAACTCGTTACAAAATATTCCTTAAGAAAAGACTGCTAAGTTGTTAGCACTTCACTTGGATAGTGCTTCTGGTACACTTTCCAAAGGTATGTGTGATAGATTGTGGAAGAATCTATTTCCTTCATCTAAATGCAACTCTGCTAGAAAACGTTCCTCAAAAAAAGACTGCTAAATTGTAAGCTTTTTACTTGAAGTGTGCTTTTGGCACTCTTTCCAAATATCTCTAAAACACCTGGGGAAGACCGCGTTGCCTAATGGATAAGGCGTCTGACTTCGGATCAGAAGATTGAGGGTTCAAGTCCCTTCGTGGTCGGGAACATTTATTTCCTCATGAAGTTAAACTTACCAAACTCTGTTTTAATTGACTCCATGAGAGTGTTGCAAAACATTTACATTTCAAAACTTGATTTCAACCAAAATTTCAATGAACATACTCAAGTCTTTGAAAAGTCTACATGCATATTGGCACAATATGTTGAGTTATCTAATGCTTTCTGTTTTTCCCTTTATACATTATTTTGCACAAACATAATCCTATGAAAAACTGGTCAAGATGTATAATTTCTGAAAACAAGTCATAGGATTTTAGTTCATTCGTGGTCAGCAAAAGTCATCCTCCTTTGATTAAAAAAATATTCTCTCATAACTTATTGAATAGCTGACGTTAGTGTGTGCTGCATATGGCTTAAAATCAACATAACTCAAGGTTTTTACATTATGGCAGAGCTAAGCTCGGAATAATTGTCATGTGCAATTCTTAGAATCAATTAATTATAATAGTCACATTTATCCTTTGAGGAGTACAGTATTTTCCATCGAGCCCTAGAAAAAATGATCAAAAATGGGTCATGAATATAAGTCTCCAAATGGAGGCCATAAAATATTGTTTCATGCATCCAAGATGGAAAACAAAACATTCAAGTTCAGGAAAAAACAAGGACATCCGATCACCAATGTTCAGGAAGAATTGCCATTAAACTTAGAGCCCTAAACCACTCAGTAGATTTTATAGCTTGCTTAACAGAATGTAAAACTATTACCCAGTTAAGTGAAAGCTTGTAACAAATCTAGGTTTTGGCATTTCTTAAAGCTGAACAATATATTGTTCTCCCATAATCAATCAAAGAAATTAAATCTTGAATCTTTTTGCTTCATCTAAAAGCAACTCGTTACAAAATATTCCTTAAGAAAAGACTGCTAAGTTGTTAGCACTTCACTTGGATAGTGCTTCTGGTACACTTTCCAAAGGTATGTGTGATAGATTGTGGAAGAATCTATTTCCTTCATCTAAATGCAACTCTGCTAGAAAACGTTCCTCAAAAAAAGACTGCTAAATTGTAAGCTTTTTACTTGAAGTGTGCTTTTGGCACTCTTTCCAAATATCTCTAAAACACCTGGGGAAGACCGCGTGGCCTAATGGATAAGGCGTCTGACTTCGGATCAGAAGATTGAGGGTTCAAGTCCCTTCGTGGTCGGGAACATTTCTTTCCTCATGAACTTAAACTTACCAAACTCTGTTTTAAGAGTGTTGCAAAACATTTACATTTCAAAACTTGATTTCGACCAAAATTTCAATGAACATACTCAAGTCTTTGAAAAGTCTACATGCATATTGGCACAATATGTTGAGTTATCTAATGCTTTCTGTTTTTCCCTTTATACATTATTTTGCACAAACATAATCCTATGAAAAACTGGTCAAGATGTATAATTTCTGAAAACAAGTCATAGGATTTTAGTCCATTCGTGGTCAGCAAAAGTCATCCTCCTTTGATTAAAAAAATATTCTCTCATAACTTATTGAATAGCTGACGTTAGTGTGTGCTGCATATGGCTTAAAATCAACATAACTCAAGGTTTTTACATTATGGCAGAGCTAAGCTCGGAATAATTGTCATGTGCAATTCTTAGAATCAATTAATTATAATAGTCACATTTATCCTTTGAGGAGTACAGTATTTTCCATCGAGCCCTAGAAAAAATGATCAAAAATGGGTCATGAATATAAGTCTCCAAATGGAGGCCATAAAATATTGTTTCATGCATCCAAGATGGAAAACAAAACATTCAAGTTCAGGAAAAAACAAGGACATCCGATCACCAATGTTCAGGAAGAATTGCCATTAAACTTAGAGCCCTAAACCACTCAGTAGATTTTATAGCTTGCTTAACAGAATGTAAAACTATTACCCAGTTAAGTGAAAGCTTGTAACAAATCTAGGTTTTGGCATTTCTTAAAGCTGAACAATATATTGTTCTCCCATAATCAATCAAAGAAATTAAATCTTGAATCTTTTTGCTTCATCTAAAAGCAACTCGTTACAAAATATTCCTTAAGAAAAGACTGCTAAGTTGTTAGCACTTCACTTGGATAGTGCTTCTGGTACACTTTCCAAAGGTATGTGTGATAGATTGTGGAAGAATCTATTTCCTTCATCTAAATGCAACTCTGCTAGAAAACGTTCCTCAAAAAAAGACTGCTAAATTGTAAGCTTTTTACTTGAAGTGTGCTTTTGGCACTCTTTCCAAATATCTCTAAAACACCTGGGGAAGACCACGTGGCCTAATGGATAAGGCGTCTGACTTCGGATCAGAAGATTGAGGGTTCAAGTCCCTTCGTGGTCGGGAACATTTCTTTCCTCATGAACTTAAACTTACCAAACTCTGTTTTAATTGACTCCATGAGAGTGTTGCAAAACATTTACATTTCAAAACTTGATTTCAACCAAAATTTCAATGAACATACTCAAGTCTTTGAAAAGTCTACATGCATATTGGCACAATATGTTGAGTTATCTAATGCTTTCTGTTTTTCCCTTTATACATTATTTTGCACAAACATAATCCTATGAAAAACTGGTCAAGATGTATAATTTCTGAAAACAAGTCATAGGATTTTAGTTCATTCGTGGTCAGCAAAAGTCATCCTCCTTTGATTAAAAAAATATTCTCTCATAACTTATTGAATAGCTGACGTTAGTGTGTGCTGCATATGGCTAAAAATCAACATAACTCAAGGTTTTTACATTATGGCAGAGCTAAGCTCGGAATAATTGTCATGTGCAATTCTTAGAATCAATTAATTATAATAGTCACATTTATCCTTTGAGGAGTACAGTATTTTCCATCGAGCCCTAGAAAAAATGATCAAAAATGGGTCATGAATATAAGTCTCCAAATGGAGGCCATAAAATATTGTTTCATGCATCCAAGATGGAAAACAAAACATTCAAGTTCAGGAAAAAACAAGGACATCCGATCACCAATGTTCAGGAAGAATTGCCATTAAACTTAGAGCCCTAAACCACTCAGTAGATTTTATAGCTTGCTTAACAGAATGTAAAACTATTACCCAGTTAAGTGAAAGCTTGTAACAAATCTAGGTTTTGGCATTTCTTAAAGCTGAACAATATATTGTTCTCCCATAATCAATCAAAGAAATTAAATCTTGAATCTTTTTGCTTCATCTAAAAGCAACTCGTTACAAAATATTCCTTAAGAAAAGACTGCTAAGTTGTTAGCACTTCACTTGGATAGTGCTTCTGGTACACTTTCCAAAGGTATGTGTGATAGATTGTGGAAGAATCTATTTCCTTCATCTAAATGCAACTCTGCTAGAAAACGTTCCTCAAAAAAAGACTGCTAAATTGTAAGCTTTTTACTTGAAGTGTGCTTTTGGCACTCTTTCCAAATATCTCTAAAACACCTGGGGAAGACCGCGTGGCCTAATGGATAAGGCGTCTGACTTCGGATCAGAAGATTGAGGGTTCAAGTCCCTTTGTGGTCGGGAACATTTCTTTCCTCATGAACTTAAACTTACCAAACTCTGTTTTAATTGACTCCATGAGAGTGTTGCAAAACATTTACATTTCAAAACTTGATTTCGACCAAAATTTCAATGAACATACTCAAGTCTTTGAAAAGTCTACATGCATATTGGCACAATATGTTGAGTTATCTAATGCTTTCTGTTTTTCCCTTTATACATTATTTTGCACAAACATAATCCTATGAAAAACTGGTCAAGATGTATAATTTCTGAAAACAAGTCATAGGATTTTAGTTCATTCGTGGTCAGCAAAAGTCATCCTCCTTTGATTAAAAAAATATTCTCTCATAACTTATTGAATAGCTGACGTTAGTGTGTGCTGCATATGGCTTAAAATCAACATAACTCAAGGTTTTTACATTATGGCAGAGCTAAGCTCGGAATAATTGTCATGTGCAATTCTTAGAATCAATTAATTATAATAGTCACATTTATCCTTTGAGGAGTACAGTATTTTCCATCGAGCCCTAGAAAAAATGATCAAAATGGGTCATGAATATAAGTCTCCAAATGGAGGCCATAAAATATTGTTTCATGCATCCAAGATGGAAAACAAAACATTCAAGTTCAGGAAAAAACAAGGACATCCGATCACCAATGTTCAGGAAGAATTGCCATTAAACTTAGAGCCCTAAACCACTCAGTAGATTTTATAGCTTGCTTAACAGAATGTAAAACTATTACCCAGTTAAGTGAAAGCTTGTAACAAATCTAGGTTTTGGCATTTCTTAAAGCTGAACAATATATTGTTCTCCCATAATCAATCAAAGAAATTAAATCTTGAATCTTTTTGCTTCATCTAAAAGCAACTCGTTACAAAATATTCCTTAAGAAAAGACTGCTAAGTTGTTAGCACTTCACTTGGATAGTGCTTCTGGTACACTTTCCAAAGGTATGTGTGATAGATTGTGGAAGAATCTATTTCCTTCATCTAAATGCAACTCTGCTAGAAAACGTTCCTCAAAAAAAGACTGCTAAATTGTAAGCTTTTTACTTGAAGTGTGCTTTTGGCACTCTTTCCAAATATCTCTAAAACACCTAGGGAAGACCACGTGGCCTAATGGATAAGGCGTCTGACTTCGGATCAGAAGATTGAGGGTTCAAGTCCCTTCGTGGTCGGGAACATTTCTTTCCTCATGAACTTAAACTTACCAAACTCTGTTTTAATTGACTCCATGAGAGTGTTGCAAAACATTTACATTTCAAAACTTGATTTCAACCAAAATTTCAATGAACATACTCAAGTCTTTGAAAAGTCTACATGCATATTGGCACAATATGTTGAGTTATCTAATGCTTTCTGTTTTTCCCTTTATACATTATTTTGCACAAACATAATCCTATGAAAAACTGGTCAAGATGTATAATTTCTGAAAACAAGTCATAGGATTTTAGTTCATTCGTGGTCAGCAAAAGTCATCCTCCTTTGATTAAAAAAATATTCTCTCATAACTTATTGAATAGCTGACGTTAGTGTGTGCTGCATATGGCTTAAAATCAACATAACTCAAGGTTTTTACATTATGGCAGAGCTAAGCTCGGAATAATTGTCATGTGCAATTCTTAGAATCAATTAATTATAATAGTCACATTTATCCTTTGAGGAGTACAGTATTTTCCATCGAGCCCTAGAAAAAATGATCAAAATGGGTCATGAATATAAGTCTCCAAATGGAGGCCATAAAATATTGTTTCATGCATCCAAGATGGAAAACAAAACATTCAAGTTCAGGAAAAAACAAGGACATCCGATCACCAATGTTCAGGAAGAATTGCCATTAAACTTAGAGCCCTAAACCACTCAGTAGATTTTATAGCTTGCTTAACAGAATGTAAAACTATTACCCAGTTAAGTGAAAGCTTGTAACAAATCTAGGTTTTGGCATTTCTTAAAGCTGAACAATATATTGTTCTCCCATAATCAATCAAAGAAATTAAATCTTGAATCTTTTTGCTTCATCTAAAAGCAACTCGTTACAAAATATTCCTTAAGAAAAGACTGCTAAGTTGTTAGCACTTCACTTGGATAGTGCTTCTGGTACACTTTCCAAAGGTATGTGTGATAGATTGTGGAAGAATCTATTTCCTTCATCTAAATGCAACTCTGCTAGAAAACGTTCCTCAAAAAAAGACTGCTAAATTGTAAGCTTTTTACTTGAAGTGTGCTTTTGGCACTCTTTCCAAATATCTCTAAAACACCTGGGGAAGACCACGTGGCCTAATGGATAAGGCGTCTGACTTCGGATCAGAAGATTGAGGGTTCAAGTCCCTTCGTGGTCGGGAACATTTCTTTCCTCATGAACTTAAACTTACCAAACTCTGTTTTAATTGACTCCATGAGAGTGTTGCAAAACATTTACATTTCAAAACTTGATTTCAACCAAAATTTCAATGAACATACTCAAGTCTTTGAAAAGTCTACATGCATATTGGCACAATATGTTGAGTTATCTAATGCTTTCTGTTTTTCCCTTTATACATTATTTTGCACAAACATAATCCTATGAAAAACTGGTCAAGATGTATAATTTCTGAAAACAAGTCATAGGATTTTAGTTCATTCGTGGTCAGCAAAAGTCATCCTCCTTTGATTAAAAAAATATTCTCTCATAACTTATTGAATAGCTGACGTTAGTGTGTGCTGCATATGGCTAAAAATCAACATAACTCAAGGTTTTTACATTATGGCAGAGCTAAGCTCGGAATAATTGTCATGTGCAATTCTTAGAATCAATTAATTATAATAGTCACATTTATCCTTTGAGGAGTACAGTATTTTCCATCGAGCCCTAGAAAAAATGATCAAAAATGGGTCATGAATATAAGTCTCCAAATGGAGGCCATAAAATATTGTTTCATGCATCCAAGATGGAAAACAAAACATTCAAGTTCAGGAAAAAACAAGGACATCCGATCACCAATGTTCAGGAAGAATTGCCATTAAACTTAGAGCCCTAAACCACTCAGTAGATTTTATAGCTTGCTTAACAGAATGTAAAACTATTACCCAGTTAAGTGAAAGCTTGTAACAAATCTAGGTTTTGGCATTTCTTAAAGCTGAACAATATATTGTTCTCCCATAATCAATCAAAGAAATTAAATCTTGAATCTTTTTGCTTCATCTAAAAGCAACTCGTTACAAAATATTCCTTAAGAAAAGACTGCTAAGTTGTTAGCACTTCACTTGGATAGTGCTTCTGGTACACTTTCCAAAGGTATGTGTGATAGATTGTGGAAGAATCTATTTCCTTCATCTAAATGCAACTCTGCTAGAAAACGTTCCTCAAAAAAAGACTGCTAAATTGTAAGCTTTTTACTTGAAGTGTGCTTTTGGCACTCTTTCCAAATATCTCTAAAACACCTGGGGAAGACCGCGTGGCCTAATGGATAAGGCGTCTGACTTCGGATCAGAAGATTGAGGGTTCAAGTCCCTTTGTGGTCGGGAACATTTCTTTCCTCATGAACTTAAACTTACCAAACTCTGTTTTAATTGACTCCATGAGAGTGTTGCAAAACATTTACATTTCAAAACTTGATTTCGACCAAAATTTCAATGAACATACTCAAGTCTTTGAAAAGTCTACATGCATATTGGCACAATATGTTGAGTTATCTAATGCTTTCTGTTTTTCCCTTTATACATTATTTTGCACAAACATAATCCTATGAAAAACTGGTCAAGATGTATAATTTCTGAAAACAAGTCATAGGATTTTAGTTCATTCGTGGTCAGCAAAAGTCATCCTCCTTTGATTAAAAAAATATTCTCTCATAACTTATTGAATAGCTGACGTTAGTGTGTGCTGCATATGGCTTAAAATCAACATAACTCAAGGTTTTTACATTATGGCAGAGCTAAGCTCGGAATAATTGTCATGTGCAATTCTTAGAATCAATTAATTATAATAGTCACATTTATCCTTTGAGGAGTACAGTATTTTCCATCGAGCCCTAGAAAAAATGATCAAAATGGGTCATGAATATAAGTCTCCAAATGGAGGCCATAAAATATTGTTTCATGCATCCAAGATGGAAAACAAAACATTCAAGTTCAGGAAAAAACAAGGACATCCGATCACCAATGTTCAGGAAGAATTGCCATTGAACTTAGAGCCCTAAACCACTCAGTAGATTTTATAGCTTGCTTAATAGAATGTAAAACTATTACCCAGTTAAGTGAAAGCTTGTAACAAATCTAGGTTTTGGCATTTCTTAAAGCTGAACAATATATTGTTCTCCCATAATCAATCAAAGAAATTAAATCTTGAATCTTTTTGCTTCATCTAAAAGCAACTCGTTACAAAATATTCCTTAAGAAAAGACTGCTAAGTTGTTAGCACTTCACTTGGATAGTGCTTCTGGTACACTTTCCAAAGGTATGTGTGATAGATTGTGGAAGAATCTATTTCCTTCATCTAAATGCAACTCTGCTAGAAAACGTTCCTCAAAAAAAGACTGCTAAATTGTAAGCTTTTTACTTGAAGTGTGCTTTTGGCACTCTTTCCAAATATCTCTAAAACACCTGGGGAAGACCGCGTGGCCTAATGGATAAGGCGTCTGCCTTCGGATCAGAAGATTGAGGGTTCAAGTCCCTTCGTGGTCGGGAACATTTCTTTCCTCATGAACTTAAACTTACCAAACTCTGTTTTAATTGACTCCATGAGAGTGTTGCAAAACATTTACATTTCAAAACTTGATTTCAACCAAAATTTCAATGAACATACTCAAGTCTTTGAAAAGTCTACATGCATATTGGCACAATATGTTGAGTTATCTAATGCTTTCTGTTTTTCCCTTTATACATTATTTTGCACAAACATAATCCTATGAAAAACTGGTCAAGATGTATAATTTCTGAAAACAAGTCATAGGATTTTAGTCCATTCGTGGTCAGCAAAAGTCATCCTCCTTTGATTAAAAAAATATTCTCTCATAACTTATTGAATAGCTGACGTTAGTGTGTGCTGCATATGGCTTAAAATCAACATAACTCAAGGTTTTTACATTATGGCAGAGCTAAGCTCGGAATAATTGTCATGTGCAATTCTTAGAATCAATTAATTATAATAGTCACATTTATCCTTTGAGGAGTACAGTATTTTCCATCGAGCCCTAGAAAAAATGATCAAAAATGGGTCATGAATATAAGTCTCCAAATGGAGGCCATAAAATATTGTTTCATGCATCCAAGATGGAAAACAAAACATTCAAGTTCAGGAAAAAACAAGGACATCCGATCACCAATGTTCAGGAAGAATTGCCATTAAACTTAGAGCCCTAAACCACTCAGTAGATTTTATAGCTTGCTTAACAGAATGTAAAACTATTACCCAGTTAAGTGAAAGCTTATAACAAATCTAGGTTTTGGCATTTCTTAAAGCTGAACAATATATTGTTCTCCCATAATCAATCAAAGAAATTAAATCTTGAATCTTTTTGCTTCATCTAAAAGCAACTCGTTACAAAATATTCCTTAAGAAAAGACTGCTAAGTTGTTAGCACTTCACTTGGATAGTGCTTCTGGTACACTTTCCAAAGGTATGTGTGATAGATTGTGGAAGAATCTATTTCCTTCATCTAAATGCAACTCTGCTAGAAAACGTTCCTCAAAAAAAGACTGCTAAATTGTAAGCTTTTTACTTGAAGTGTGCTTTTGGCACTCTTTCCAAATATCTCTAAAACACCTGGGGAAGACCGCGTTGCCTAATGGATAAGGCGTCTGACTTCGGATCAGAAGATTGAGGGTTCAAGTCCCTTCGTGGTCGGGAACATTTATTTCCTCATGAAGTTAAACTTACCAAACTCTGTTTTAATTGACTCCATGAGAGTGTTGCAAAACATTTACATTTCAAAACTTGATTTCAACCAAAATTTCAATGAACATACTCAAGTCTTTGAAAAGTCTACATGCATATTGGCACAATATGTTGAGTTATCTAATGCTTTCTGTTTTTCCCTTTATACATTATTTTGCACAAACATAATCCTATGAAAAACTGGTCAAGATGTATAATTTCTGAAAACAAGTCATAGGATTTTAGTTCATTCGTGGTCAGCAAAAGTCATCCTCCTTTGATTAAAAAAATATTCTCTCATAACTTATTGAATAGCTGACGTTAGTGTGTGCTGCATATGGCTTAAAATCAACATAACTCAAGGTTTTTACATTATGGCAGAGCTAAGCTCGGAATAATTGTCATGTGCAATTCTTAGAATCAATTAATTATAATAGTCACATTTATCCTTTGAGGAGTACAGTATTTTCCATCGAGCCCTAGAAAAAATGATCAAAAATGGGTCATGAATATAAGTCTCCAAATGGAGGCCATAAAATATTGTTTCATGCATCCAAGATGGAAAACAAAACATTCAAGTTCAGGAAAAAACAAGGACATCCGATCACCAATGTTCAGGAAGAATTGCCATTAAACTTAGAGCCCTAAACCACTCAGTAGATTTTATAGCTTGCTTAACAGAATGTAAAACTATTACCCAGTTAAGTGAAAGCTTGTAACAAATCTAGGTTTTGGCATTTCTTAAAGCTGAACAATATATTGTTCTCCCATAATCAATCAAAGAAATTAAATCTTGAATCTTTTTGCTTCATCTAAAAGCAACTCGTTACAAAATATTCCTTAAGAAAAGACTGCTAAGTTGTTAGCACTTCACTTGGATAGTGCTTCTGGTACACTTTCCAAAGGTATGTGTGATAGATTGTGGAAGAATCTATTTCCTTCATCTAAATGCAACTCTGCTAGAAAACGTTCCTCAAAAAAAGACTGCTAAATTGTAAGCTTTTTACTTGAAGTGTGCTTTTGGCACTCTTTCCAAATATCTCTAAAACACCTGGGGAAGACCGCGTGGCCTAATGGATAAGGCGTCTGACTTCGGATCAGAAGATTGAGGGTTCAAGTCCCTTCGTGGTCGGGAACATTTCTTTCCTCATGAACTTAAACTTACCAAACTCTGTTTTAAGAGTGTTGCAAAACATTTACATTTCAAAACTTGATTTCGACCAAAATTTCAATGAACATACTCAAGTCTTTGAAAAGTCTACATGCATATTGGCACAATATGTTGAGTTATCTAATGCTTTCTGTTTTTCCCTTTATACATTATTTTGCACAAACATAATCCTATGAAAAACTGGTCAAGATGTATAATTTCTGAAAACAAGTCATAGGATTTTAGTCCATTCGTGGTCAGCAAAAGTCATCCTCCTTTGATTAAAAA
>NC_134410.1:30000412-30012912 GCF_038048845.1 Mixophyes fleayi
CCTAAACCACTCAGTAGATTTTATAGCTTGCTTAACAGAATGTAAAACTATTACCCAGTTAAGTGAAAGCTTGTAACAAATCTAGGTTTTGGCATTTCTTAAAGCTGAACAATATATTGTTCTCCCATAATCAATCAAAGAAATTAAATCTTGAATCTTTTTGCTTCATCTAAAAGCAACTCGTTACAAAATATTCCTTAAGAAAAGACTGCTAAGTTGTTAGCACTTCACTTGGATAGTGCTTCTGGTACACTTTCCAAAGGTATGTGTGATAGATTGTGGAAGAATCTATTTCCTTCATCTAAATGCAACTCTGCTAGAAAACGTTCCTCAAAAAAAGACTGCTAAATTGTAAGCTTTTTACTTGAAGTGTGCTTTTGGCACTCTTTCCAAATATCTCTAAAACACCTGGGGAAGACCGCGTGGCCTAATGGATAAGGCGTCTGACTTCGGATCAGAAGATTGAGGGTTCAAGTCCCTTCGTGGTCGGGAATATTTCTTTCCTCATGAACTTAAACTTACCAAACTCTGTTTTAAGAGTGTTGCAAAACATTTACATTTCAAAACTTGATTTCGACCAAAATTTCAATGAACATACTCAAGTCTTTGAAAAGTCTACATGCATATTGGCACAATATGTTGAGTTATCTAATGCTTTCTGTTTTTCCCTTTATACATTATTTTGCACAAACATAATCCTATGAAAAACTGGTCAAGATGTATAATTTCTGAAAACAAGTCATAGGATTTTAGTTCATTCGTGGTCAGCAAAAGTCATCCTCCTTTGATTAAAAAAATATTCTCTCATAACTTATTGAATAGCTGACGTTAGTGTGTGCTGCATATGGCTAAAAATCAACATAACTCAAGGTTTTTACATTATGGCAGAGCTAAGCTCGGAATAATTGTCATGTGCAATTCTTAGAATCAATTAATTATAATAGTCACATTTATCCTTTGAGGAGTACAGTATTTTCCATCGAGCCCTAGAAAAAATGATCAAAAATGGGTCATGAATATAAGTCTCCAAATGGAGGCCATAAAATATTGTTTCATGCATCCAAGATGGAAAACAAAACATTCAAGTTCAGGAAAAAACAAGGACATCCGATCACCAATGTTCAGGAAGAATTGCCATTAAACTTAGAGCCCTAAACCACTCAGTAGATTTTATAGCTTGCTTAACAGAATGTAAAACTATTACCCAGTTAAGTGAAAGCTTGTAACAAATCTAGGTTTTGGCATTTCTTAAAGCTGAACAATATATTGTTCTCCCATAATCAATCAAAGAAATTAAATCTTGAATCTTTTTGCTTCATCTAAAAGCAACTCGTTACAAAATATTCCTTAAGAAAAGACTGCTAAGTTGTTAGCACTTCACTTGGATAGTGCTTCTGGTACACTTTCCAAAGGTATGTGTGATAGATTGTGGAAGAATCTATTTCCTTCATCTAAATGCAACTCTGCTAGAAAACGTTCCTCAAAAAAAGACTGCTAAATTGTAAGCTTTTTACTTGAAGTGTGCTTTTGGCACTCTTTCCAAATATCTCTAAAACACCTGGGGAAGACCGCGTGGCCTAATGGATAAGGCGTCTGACTTCGGATCAGAAGATTGAGGGTTCAAGTCCCTTTGTGGTCGGGAACATTTCTTTCCTCATGAACTTAAACTTACCAAACTCTGTTTTAATTGACTCCATGAGAGTGTTGCAAAACATTTACATTTCAAAACTTGATTTCGACCAAAATTTCAATGAACATACTCAAGTCTTTGAAAAGTCTACATGCATATTGGCACAATATGTTGAGTTATCTAATGCTTTCTGTTTTTCCCTTTATACATTATTTTGCACAAACATAATCCTATGAAAAACTGGTCAAGATGTATAATTTCTGAAAACAAGTCATAGGATTTTAGTTCATTCGTGGTCAGCAAAAGTCATCCTCCTTTGATTAAAAAAATATTCTCTCATAACTTATTGAATAGCTGACGTTAGTGTGTGCTGCATATGGCTTAAAATCAACATAACTCAAGGTTTTTACATTATGGCAGAGCTAAGCTCGGAATAATTGTCATGTGCAATTCTTAGAATCAATTAATTATAATAGTCACATTTATCCTTTGAGGAGTACAGTATTTTCCATCGAGCCCTAGAAAAAATGATCAAAATGGGTCATGAATATAAGTCTCCAAATGGAGGCCATAAAATATTGTTTCATGCATCCAAGATGGAAAACAAAACATTCAAGTTCAGGAAAAAACAAGGACATCCGATCACCAATGTTCAGGAAGAATTGCCATTGAACTTAGAGCCCTAAACCACTCAGTAGATTTTATAGCTTGCTTAATAGAATGTAAAACTATTACCCAGTTAAGTGAAAGCTTGTAACAAATCTAGGTTTTGGCATTTCTTAAAGCTGAACAATATATTGTTCTCCCATAATCAATCAAAGAAATTAAATCTTGAATCTTTTTGCTTCATCTAAAAGCAACTCGTTACAAAATATTCCTTAAGAAAAGACTGCTAAGTTGTTAGCACTTCACTTGGATAGTGCTTCTGGTACACTTTCCAAAGGTATGTGTGATAGATTGTGGAAGAATCTATTTCCTTCATCTAAATGCAACTCTGCTAGAAAACGTTCCTCAAAAAAAGACTGCTAAATTGTAAGCTTTTTACTTGAAGTGTGCTTTTGGCACTCTTTCCAAATATCTCTAAAACACCTGGGGAAGACCGCGTGGCCTAATGGATAAGGCGTCTGCCTTCGGATCAGAAGATTGAGGGTTCAAGTCCCTTCGTGGTCGGGAACATTTCTTTCCTCATGAACTTAAACTTACCAAACTCTGTTTTAATTGACTCCATGAGAGTGTTGCAAAACATTTACATTTCAAAACTTGATTTCAACCAAAATTTCAATGAACATACTCAAGTCTTTGAAAAGTCTACATGCATATTGGCACAATATGTTGAGTTATCTAATGCTTTCTGTTTTTCCCTTTATACATTATTTTGCACAAACATAATCCTATGAAAAACTGGTCAAGATGTATAATTTCTGAAAACAAGTCATAGGATTTTAGTCCATTCGTGGTCAGCAAAAGTCACCCTCCTTTGATTAAAAAAATATTCTCTCATAACTTATTGAATAGCTGACGTTAGTGTGTGCTGCATATGGCTTAAAATCAACATAACTCAAGGTTTTTACATTATGGCAGAGCTAAGCTCGGAATAATTGTCATGTGCAATTCTTAGAATCAATTAATTATAATAGTCACATTTATCCTTTGAGGAGTACAGTATTTTCCATCGAGCCCTAGAAAAAATGATCAAAAATGGGTCATGAATATAAGTCTCCAAATGGAGGCCATAAAATATTGTTTCATGCATCCAAGATGGAAAACAAAACATTCAAGTTCAGGAAAAAACAAGGACATCCGATCACCAATGTTCAGGAAGAATTGCCATTAAACTTAGAGCCCTAAACCACTCAGTAGATTTTATAGCTTGCTTAACAGAATGTAAAACTATTACCCAGTTAAGTGAAAGCTTATAACAAATCTAGGTTTTGGCATTTCTTAAAGCTGAACAATATATTGTTCTCCCATAATCAATCAAAGAAATTAAATCTTGAATCTTTTTGCTTCATCTAAAAGCAACTCGTTACAAAATATTCCTTAAGAAAAGACTGCTAAGTTGTTAGCACTTCACTTGGATAGTGCTTCTGGTACACTTTCCAAAGGTATGTGTGATAGATTGTGGAAGAATCTATTTCCTTCATCTAAATGCAACTCTGCTAGAAAACGTTCCTCAAAAAAAGACTGCTAAATTGTAAGCTTTTTACTTGAAGTGTGCTTTTGGCACTCTTTCCAAATATCTCTAAAACACCTGGGGAAGACCGCGTTGCCTAATGGATAAGGCGTCTGACTTCGGATCAGAAGATTGAGGGTTCAAGTCCCTTCGTGGTCGGGAACATTTATTTCCTCATGAAGTTAAACTTACCAAACTCTGTTTTAATTGACTCCATGAGAGTGTTGCAAAACATTTACATTTCAAAACTTGATTTCAACCAAAATTTCAATGAACATACTCAAGTCTTTGAAAAGTCTACATGCATATTGGCACAATATGTTGAGTTATCTAATGCTTTCTGTTTTTCCCTTTATACATTATTTTGCACAAACATAATCCTATGAAAAACTGGTCAAGATGTATAATTTCTGAAAACAAGTCATAGGATTTTAGTTCATTCGTGGTCAGCAAAAGTCATCCTCCTTTGATTAAAAAAATATTCTCTCATAACTTATTGAATAGCTGACGTTAGTGTGTGCTGCATATGGCTTAAAATCAACATAACTCAAGGTTTTTACATTATGGCAGAGCTAAGCTCGGAATAATTGTCATGTGCAATTCTTAGAATCAATTAATTATAATAGTCACATTTATCCTTTGAGGAGTACAGTATTTTCCATCGAGCCCTAGAAAAAATGATCAAAAATGGGTCATGAATATAAGTCTCCAAATGGAGGCCATAAAATATTGTTTCATGCATCCAAGATGGAAAACAAAACATTCAAGTTCAGGAAAAAACAAGGACATCCGATCACCAATGTTCAGGAAGAATTGCCATTAAACTTAGAGCCCTAAACCACTCAGTAGATTTTATAGCTTGCTTAACAGAATGTAAAACTATTACCCAGTTAAGTGAAAGCTTGTAACAAATCTAGGTTTTGGCATTTCTTAAAGCTGAACAATATATTGTTCTCCCATAATCAATCAAAGAAATTAAATCTTGAATCTTTTTGCTTCATCTAAAAGCAACTCGTTACAAAATATTCCTTAAGAAAAGACTGCTAAGTTGTTAGCACTTCACTTGGATAGTGCTTCTGGTACACTTTCCAAAGGTATGTGTGATAGATTGTGGAAGAATCTATTTCCTTCATCTAAATGCAACTCTGCTAGAAAACGTTCCTCAAAAAAAGACTGCTAAATTGTAAGCTTTTTACTTGAAGTGTGCTTTTGGCACTCTTTCCAAATATCTCTAAAACACCTGGGGAAGACCGCGTGGCCTAATGGATAAGGCGTCTGACTTCGGATCAGAAGATTGAGGGTTCAAGTCCCTTCGTGGTCGGGAACATTTCTTTCCTCATGAACTTAAACTTACCAAACTCTGTTTTAATTGACTCCATGAGAGTGTTGCAAAACATTTACATTTCAAAACTTGATTTCGACCAAAATTTCAATGAACATACTCAAGTCTTTGAAAAGTCTACATGCATATTGGCACAATATGTTGAGTTATCTAATGCTTTCTGTTTTTCCCTTTATACATTATTTTGCACAAACATAATCCTATGAAAAACTGGTCAAGATGTATAATTTCTGAAAACAAGTCATAGGATTTTAGTTCATTCGTGGTCAGCAAAAGTCATCCTCCTTTGATTAAAAAAATATTCTCTCATAACTTATTGAATAGCTGACGTTAGTGTGTGCTGCATATGGCTTAAAATCAACATAACTCAAGGTTTTTACATTATGGCAGAGCTAAGCTCGGAATAATTGTCATGTGCAATTCTTAGAATCAATTAATTATAATAGTCACATTTATCCTTTGAGGAGTACAGTATTTTCCATCGAGCCCTAGAAAAAATGATCAAAAATGGGTCATGAATATAAGTCTCCAAATGGAGGCCATAAAATATTGTTTCATGCATCCAAGATGGAAAACAAAACATTCAAGTTCAGGAAAAAACAAGGACATCCGATCACCAATGTTCAGGAAGAATTGCCATTAAACTTAGAGCCCTAAACCACTCAGTAGATTTTATAGCTTGCTTAACAGAATGTAAAACTATTACCCAGTTAAGTGAAAGCTTGTAACAAATCTAGGTTTTGGCATTTCTTAAAGCTGAACAATATATTGTTCTCCCATAATCAATCAAAGAAATTAAATCTTGAATCTTTTTGCTTCATCTAAAAGCAACTCGTTACAAAATATTCCTTAAGAAAAGACTGCTAAGTTGTTAGCACTTCACTTGGATAGTGCTTCTGGTACACTTTCCAAAGGTATGTGTGATAGATTGTGGAAGAATCTATTTCCTTCATCTAAATGCAACTCTGCTAGAAAACGTTCCTCAAAAAAAGACTGCTAAATTTTAAGCTTTTTACTTGAAGTATGCTTTTGGCACTCTTTCCAAATATCTCTAAAACACCTGGGGAAGACTGCGTGGCCTAATGGATAAGGCGTCTGACTTCGGATCAGAAGATTGAGGGTTCAAGTCCCTTCGTGGTCGGGAACATTTCTTTCCTCATGAACTTAAACTTACCAAACTCTGTTTTAATTGACTCCATGAGAGTGTTGCAAAACATTTACATTTCAAAACTTGATTTCGACCAAAATTTCAATGAACATACTCAAGTCTTTGAAAAGTCTACATGCATATTGGCACAATATGTTGAGTTATCTAATGCTTTCTGTTTTTCCCTTTATACATTATTTTGCACAAACATAATCCTATGAAAAACTGGTCAAGATGTATAATTTCTGAAAACAAGTCATAGGATTTTAGTCCATTCGTGGTCAGCAAAAGTCATCCTCCTTTGATTAAAAAAATATTCTCTCATAACTTATTGAATAGCTGACGTTAGTGTGTGCTGCATATGGCTTAAAATCAACATAACTCAAGGTTTTTACATTATGGCAGAGCTAAGCTCGGAATAATTGTCATGTGCAATTCTTAGAATCAATTAATTATAATAGTCACATTTATCCTTTGAGGAGTACAGTATTTTCCATCGAGCCCTAGAAAAAATGATCAAAAATGGGTCATGAATATAAGTCTCCAAATGGAGGCCATAAAATATTGTTTCATGCATCCAAGATGGAAAACAAAACATTCAAGTTCAGGAAAAAACAAGGACATCCGATCACCAATGTTCAGGAAGAATTGCCATTAAACTTAGAGCCCTAAACCACTCAGTAGATTTTATAGCTTGCTTAACAGAATGTAAAACTATTACCCAGTTAAGTGAAAGCTTGTAACAAATCTAGGTTTTGGCATTTCTTAAAGCTGAACAATATATTGTTCTCCCATAATCAATCAAAGAAATTAAATCTTGAATCTTTTTGCTTCATCTAAAAGCAACTCGTTACAAAATATTCCTTAAGAAAAGACTGCTAAGTTGTTAGCACTTCACTTGGATAGTGCTTCTGGTACACTTTCCAAAGGTATGTGTGATAGATTGTGGAAGAATCTATTTCCTTCATCTAAATGCAACTCTGCTAGAAAACGTTCCTCAAAAAAAGACTGCTAAATTGTAAGCTTTTTACTTGAAGTGTGCTTTTGGCACTCTTTCCAAATATCTCTAAAACACCTGGGGAAGACCGCGTGGCCTAATGGATAAGGCGTCTGCCTTCGGATCAGAAGATTGAGGGTTCAAGTCCCTTCGTGGTCGGGAACATTTCTTTCCTCATGAACTTAAACTTACCAAACTCTGTTTTAATTGACTCCATGAGAGTGTTGCAAAACATTTACATTTCAAAACTTGATTTCAACCAAAATTTCAATGAACATACTCAAGTCTTTGAAAAGTCTACATGCATATTGGCACAATATGTTGAGTTATCTAATGCTTTCTGTTTTTCCCTTTATACATTATTTTGCACAAACATAATCCTATGAAAAACTGGTCAAGATGTATAATTTCTGAAAACAAGTCATAGGATTTTAGTCCATTCGTGGTCAGCAAAAGTCATCCTCCTTTGATTAAAAAAATATTCTCTCATAACTTATTGAATAGCTGACGTTAGTGTGTGCTGCATATGGCTTAAAATCAACATAACTCAAGGTTTTTACATTATGGCAGAGCTAAGCTCGGAATAATTGTCATGTGCAATTCTTAGAATCAATTAATTATAATAGTCACATTTGTCCTTTGAGGAGTACAGTATTTTCCATCGAGCCCTAGAAAAAATGATCAAAAATGGGTCATGAATATAAGTCTCCAAATGGAGGCCATAAAATATTGTTTCATGCATCCAAGATGGAAAACAAAACATTCAAGTTCAGGAAAAAACAAGGACATCCGATCACCAATGTTCAGGAAGAATTGCCATTAAACTTAGAGCCCTAAACCACTCAGTAGATTTTATAGCTTGCTTAACAGAATGTAAAACTATTACCCAGTTAAGTGAAAGCTTGTAACAAATCTAGGTTTTGGCATTTCTTAAAGCTGAACAATATATTGTTCTCCCATAATCAATCAAAGAAATTAAATCTTGAATCTTTTTGCTTCATCTAAAAGCAACTCGTTACAAAATATTCCTTAAGAAAAGACTGCTAAGTTGTTAGCACTTCACTTGGATAGTGCTTCTGGTACACTTTCCAAAGGTATGTGTGATAGATTGTGGAAGAATCTATTTCCTTCATCTAAATGCAACTCTGCTAGAAAACGTTCCTCAAAAAAAGACTGCTAAATTTTAAGCTTTTTACTTGAAGTATGCTTTTGGCACTCTTTCCAAATATCTCTAAAACACCTGGGGAAGACCGCGTGGCCTAATGGATAAGGCGTCTGACTTCGGATCAGAAGATTGAGGGTTCAAGTCCCTTTGTGGTCGGGAACATTTCTTTCCTCATGAACTTAAACTTACCAAACTCTGTTTTAATTGACTCCATGAGAGTGTTGCAAAACATTTACATTTCAAAACTTGATTTCGACCAAAATTTCAATGAACATACTCAAGTCTTTGAAAAGTCTACATGCATATTGGCACAATATGTTGAGTTATCTAATGCTTTCTGTTTTTCCCTTTATACATTATTTTGCACAAACATAATCCTATGAAAAACTGGTCAAGATGTATAATTTCTGAAAACAAGTCATAGGATTTTAGTTCATTCGTGGTCAGCAATGACTCCATGAGAGTGTTGCAAAACATTTACATTTCAAAACTTGATTTCAACCAAAATTTCAATGAACATACTCAAGTCTTTGAAAAGTCTACATGCATATTGGCACAATATGTTGAGTTATCTAATGCTTTCTGTTTTTCCCTTTATACATTATTTTGCACAAACATAATCCTATGAAAAACTGGTCAAGATGTATAATTTCTGAAAACAAGTCATAGGATTTTAGTCCATTCGTGGTCAGCAAAAGTCATCCTCCTTTGATTAAAAAAATATTCTCTCATAACTTATTGAATAGCTGACGTTAGTGTGTGCTGCATATGGCTTAAAATCAACATACCTCAAGGTTTTTACATTATGGCAGAGCTAAGCTCGGAATAATTGTCATGTGCAATTCTTAGAATCAATTAATTATAATAGTCACATTTATCCTTTGAGGAGTACAGTATTTTCCATCGAGCCCTAGAAAAAATAATCAAAAATGGGTCATGAATATAAGTCTCCAAATGGAGGCCATAAAATATTGTTTCATGCATCCAAGATGGAAAACAAAACATTCAAGTTCAGGAAAAAACAAGGACATCCGATCACCAATGTTCAGGAAGAATTGCCATTAAACTTAGAGCCCTAAACCACTCAGTAGATTTTATAGCTTGCTTAACAGAATGTAAAACTATTACCCAGTTAAGTGAAAGCTTGTAACAAATCTAGGTTTTGGCATTTCTTAAAGCTGAACAATATATTGTTCTCCCATAATCAATCAAAGAAATTAAATCTTGAATCTTTTTGCTTCATCTAAAAGCAACTCGTTACAAAATATTCCTTAAGAAAAGACTGCTAAGTTGTTAGCACTTCACTTGGATAGTGCTTCTGGTACACTTTCCAAAGGTATGTGTGATAGATTGTGGAAGAATCTATTTCCTTCATCTAAATGCAACTCTGCTAGAAAACGTTCCTCAAAAAAAGACTGCTAAATTGTAAGCTTTTTACTTGAAGTGTGCTTTTGGCACTCTTTCCAAATATCTCTAACACACCTGGGGAAGACCGCGTGGCCTAATGGATAAGGCGTCTGACTTCGGATCAGAAGATTGAGGGTTCAAGTCCCTTTGTGGTCGGGAACATTTCTTTCCTCATGAACTTAAACTTACCAAACTCTGTTTTAATTGACTCCATGAGAGTGTTGCAAAACATTTACATTTCAAAACTTGATTTCGACCAAAATTTCAATGAACATACTCAAGTCTTTGAAAAGTCTACATGCATATTGGCACAATATGTTGAGTTATCAAATGCTTTCTGTTTTTCCCTTTATACATTATTTTGCACAAACATAATCCTATGAAAAACTGGTCAAGATGTATAATTTCTGAAAACAAGTCATAGGATTTTAGTTCATTCGTGGTCAGCAATGACTCCATGAGAGTGTTGCAAAACATTTACATTTCAAAACTTGATTTCAACCAAAATTTCAATGAACATACTCAAGTCTTTGAAAAGTCTACATGCATATTGGCACAATATGTTGAGTTATCTAATGCTTTCTGTTTTTCCCTTTATACATTATTTTGCACAAACATAATCCTATGAAAAACTGGTCAAGATGTATAATTTCTGAAAACAAGTCATAGGATTTTAGTCCATTCGTGGTCAGCAAAAGTCATCCTCCTTTGATTAAAAAAATATTCTCTCATAACTTATTGAATAGCTGACGTTAGTGTGTGCTGCATATGGCTTAAAATCAACATACCTCAAGGTTTTTACATTATGGCAGAGCTAAGCTCGGAATAATTGTCATGTGCAATTCTTAGAATCAATTAATTATAATAGTCACATTTATCCTTTGAGGAGTACAGTATTTTCCATCGAGCCCTAGAAAAAATAATCAAAAATGGGTCATGAATATAAGTCTCCAAATGGAGGCCATAAAATATTGTTTCATGCATCCAAGATGGAAAACAAAACATTCAAGTTCAGGAAAAAACAAGGACATCCGATCACCAATGTTCAGGAAGAATTGCCATTAAACTTAGAGCCCTAAACCACTCAGTAGATTTTATAGCTTGCTTAACAGAATGTAAAACTATTACCCAGTTAAGTGAAAGCTTGTAACAAATCTAGGTTTTGGCATTTCTTAAAGCTGAACAATATATTGTTCTCCCATAATCAATCAAAGAAATTAAATCTTGAATCTTTTTGCTTCATCTAAAAGCAACTCGTTACAAAATATTCCTTAAGAAAAGACTGCTAAGTTGTTAGCACTTCACTTGGATAGTGCTTCTGGTACACTTTCCAAAGGTATGTGTGATAGATTGTGGAAGAATCTATTTCCTTCATCTAAATGCAACTCTGCTAGAAAACGTTCCTCAAAAAAAGACTGCTAAATTGTAAGCTTTTTACTTGAAGTGTGCTTTTGGCACTCTTTCCAAATATCTCTAACACACCTGGGGAAGACCGCGTGGCCTAATGGATAAGGCGTCTGACTTCGGATCAGAAGATTGAGGGTTCAAGTCCCTTTGTGGTCGGGAACATTTCTTTCCTCATGAACTTAAACTTACCAAACTCTGTTTTAATTGACTCCATGAGAGTGTTGCAAAACATTTACATTTCAAAACTTGATTTCAACCAAAATTTCAATGAACATACTCAAGTCTTTGAAAAGTCTACATGCATATTGGCACAATATGTTGAGTTATCTAATGCTTTCTGTTTTTCCCTTTATACATTATTTTGCACAAACATAATCCTATGAAAAACTGGTCAAGATGTATAATTTCTGAAAACAAGTCATAGGATTTTAGTCCATTCGTGGTCAGCAAAAGTCATCCTCCTTTGATTAAAAAAATATTCTCTCATAACTTATTGAATAGCTGACGTTAGTGTGTGCTGCATATGGCTTAAAATCAACATAACTCAAGGTTTTTACATTATGGCAGAGCTAAGCTCGGAATAATTGTCATGTGCAATTCTTAGAATCAATTAATTATAATAGTCACATTTATCCTTTGAGGAGTACAGTATTTTCCATCGAGCCCTAGAAAAAATGATCAAAAATGGGTCATGAATATAAGTCTCCAAATGGAGGCCATAAAATATTGTTTCATGCATCCAAGATGGAAAACAAAACATTCAAGTTCAGGAAAAAACAAGGACATCCGATCACCAATGTTCAGGAAGAATTGCCATTAAACTTAGAGCCCTAAACCACTCAGTAGATTTTATAGCTTGCTTAACAGAATGTAAAACTATTACCCAGTTAAGTGAAAGCTTGTAACAAATCTAGGTTTTGGCATTTCTTAAAGCTGAACAATATATTGTTCTCCCATAATCAATCAAAGAAATTAAATCTTGAATCTTTTTGCTTCATCTAAAAGCAACTCGTTACAAAATATTCCTTAAGAAAAGACTGCTAAGTTGTTAGCACTTCACTTGGATAGTGCTTCTGGTACACTTTCCAAAGGTATGTGTGATAGATTGTGGAAGAATCTATTTCCTTCATCTAAATGCAACTCTGCTAGAAAACGTTCCTCAAAAAAAGACTGCTAAATTTTAAGCTTTTTACTTGAAGTATGCTTTTGGCACTCTTTCCAAATATCTCTAA
>NC_134410.1:30015412-30017912 GCF_038048845.1 Mixophyes fleayi
TTGATTTCAACCAAAATTTCAATGAACATACTCAAGTCTTTGAAAAGTCTACATGCATATTGGCACAATATGTTGAGTTATCTAATGCTTTCTGTTTTTCCCTTTATACATTATTTTGCACAAACATAATCCTATGAAAAACTGGTCAAGATGTATAATTTCTGAAAACAAGTCATAGGATTTTAGTCCATTCGTGGTCAGCAAAAGTCATCCTCCTTTGATTAAAAAAATATTCTCTCATAACTTATTGAATAGCTGACGTTAGTGTGTGCTGCATATGGCTTAAAATCAACATAACTCAAGGTTTTTACATTATGGCAGAGCTAAGCTCGGAATAATTGTCATGTGCAATTCTTAGAATCAATTAATTATAATAGTCACATTTATCCTTTGAGGAGTACAGTATTTTCCATCGAGCCCTAGAAAAAATGATCAAAAATGGGTCATGAATATAAGTCTCCAAATGGAGGCCATAAAATATTGTTTCATGCATCCAAGATGGAAAACAAAACATTCAAGTTCAGGAAAAAACAAGGACATCCGATCACCAATGTTCAGGAAGAATTGCCATTAAACTTAGAGCCCTAAACCACTCAGTAGATTTTATAGCTTGCTTAACAGAATGTAAAACTATTACCCAGTTAAGTGAAAGCTTGTAACAAATCTAGGTTTTGGCATTTCTTAAAGCTGAACAATATATTGTTCTCCCATAATCAATCAAAGAAATTAAATCTTGAATCTTTTTGCTTCATCTAAAAGCAACTCGTTACAAAATATTCCTTAAGAAAAGACTGCTAAGTTGTTAGCACTTCACTTGGATAGTGCTTCTGGTACACTTTCCAAAGGTATGTGTGATAGATTGTGGAAGAATCTATTTCCTTCATCTAAATGCAACTCTGCTAGAAAACGTTCCTCAAAAAAAGACTGCTAAATTGTAAGCTTTTTACTTGAAGTGTGCTTTTGGCACTCTTTCCAAATATCTCTAAAACACCTGGGGAAGACCGCGTGGCCTAATGGATAAGGCGTCTGCCTTCGGATCAGAAGATTGAGGGTTCAAGTCCCTTCGTGGTCGGGAACATTTCTTTCCTCATGAACTTAAACTTACCAAACTCTGTTTTAATTGACTCCATGAGAGTGTGGCAAAACATTTACATTTCAAAACTTGATTTCAACCAAAATTTCAATGAACATACTCAAGTCTTTGAAAAGTCTACATGCATATTGGCACAATATGTTGAGTTATCTAATGCTTTCTGTTTTTCCCTTTATACATTATTTTGCACAAACATAATCCTATGAAAAACTGGTCAAGATGTATAATTTCTGAAAACAAGTCATAGGATTTTAGTCCATTCGTGGTCAGCAAAAGTCATCCTCCTTTGATTAAAAAAATATTCTCTCATAACTTATTGAATAGCTGACGTTAGTGTGTGCTGCATATGGCTTAAAATCAACATAACTCAAGGTTTTTACATTATGGCAGAGCTAAGCTCGGAATAATTGTCATGTGCAATTCTTAGAATCAATTAATTATAATAGTCACATTTATCCTTTGAGGAGTACAGTATTTTCCATCGAGCCCTAGAAAAAATGATCAAAAATGGGTCATGAATATAAGTCTCCAAATGGAGGCCATAAAATATTGTTTCATGCATCCAAGATGGAAAACAAAACATTCAAGTTCAGGAAAAAACAAGGACATCCGATCACCAATGTTCAGGAAGAATTGCCATTAAACTTAGAGCCCTAAACCACTCAGTAGATTTTATAGCTTGCTTAACAGAATGTAAAACTATTACCCAGTTAAGTGAAAGCTTGTAACAAATCTAGGTTTTGGCATTTCTTAAAGCTGAACAATATATTGTTCTCCCATAATCAATCAAAGAAATTAAATCTTGAATCTTTTTGCTTCATCTAAAAGCAACTCGTTACAAAATATTCCTTAAGAAAAGACTGCTAAGTTGTTAGCACTTCACTTGGATAGTGCTTCTGGTACACTTTCCAAAGGTATGTGTGATAGATTGTGGAAGAATCTATTTCCTTCATCTAAATGCAACTCTGCTAGAAAACGTTCCTCAAAAAAAGACTGCTAAATTGTAAGCTTTTTACTTGAAGTGTGCTTTTGGCACTCTTTCCAAATATCTCTAAAACACCTGGGGAAGACCGCGTGGCCTAATGGATAAGGTGTCTGACTTCAGATCAGAAGATTGAGGGTTCAAGTCCCTTCGTGGTCGGGAACATTTCTTTCCTCATGAACTTAAACTTACCAAACTCTGTTTTAATTGACTCCATGAGAGTGTTGCAAAACATTTACATTTCAAAACTTGATTTCAACCAAAATTTCAATGAACATACTCAAGTCTTTGAAAAGTCTACATGCATATTGGCACAATATGTTGAGTTATCTAATGCTTTCTGTTTTTCCCTTTATACATTATTTTGCACAAACATAATCCTATGAAAAACTGGTCAAGATGTATAATTTCTGAAAACAAGTCAT
>NC_134410.1:30022912-30045412 GCF_038048845.1 Mixophyes fleayi
CGATCACCAATGTTCAGGAAGAATTGCCATTGAACTTAGAGCCCTAAACCACTCAGTAGATTTTATAGCTTGCTTAATAGAATGTAAAACTATTACCCAGTTAAGTGAAAGCTTGTAACAAATCTAGGTTTTGGCATTTCTTAAAGCTGAACAATATATTGTTCTCCCATAATCAATCAAAGAAATTAAATCTTGAATCTTTTTGCTTCATCTAAAAGCAACTCGTTACAAAATATTCCTTAAGAAAAGACTGCTAAGTTGTTAGCACTTCACTTGGATAGTGCTTCTGGTACACTTTCCAAAGGTATGTGTGATATATTGTGGAAGAATCTATTTCCTTCATCTAAATGCAACTCTGCTAGAAAACGTTCCTCAAAAAAAGACTGCTAAATTGTAAGCTTTTTACTTGAAGTGTGCTTTTGGCACTCTTTCCAAATATCTCTAAAACACCTGTGGAAGACCGCGTGGCCTAATGGATAAGGCGTCTGACTTCGGATCAGAAGATTGAGGGTTCAAGTCCCTTCGTGGTCGGGAACATTTCTTTCCTCATGAACTTAAACTTACCAAACTCTGTTTTAATTGACTCCATGAGAGTGTTGCAAAACATTTACATTTCAAAACTTGATTTCAACCAAAATTTCAATGAACATACTCAAGTCTTTGAAAAGTCTACATGCATATTGGCACAATATGTTGAGTTATCTAATGCTTTCTGTTTTTCCCTTTATACATTATTTTGCACAAACATAATCCTATGAAAAACTGGTCAAGATGTATAATTTCTGAAAACAAGTCATAGGATTTTAGTCCATTCGTGGTCAGCAAAAGTCATCCTCCTTTGATTAAAAAAATATTCTCTCATAACTTATTGAATAGCTGAGGTTAGTGTGTGCTGCATATGGCTTAAAATCAACATAACTCAAGGTTTTTACATTATGGCAGAGCTAAGCTCGGAATAATTGTCATGTGCAATTCTTAGAATCAATTAATTATAATAGTCACATTTATCCTTTGAGGAGTACAGTATTTTCCATCGAGCCCTAGAAAAAATGATCAAAAATGGGTCATGAATATAAGTCTCCAAATGGAGGCCATAAAATATTGTTTCATGCATCCAAGATGGAAAACAAAACATTCAAGTTCAGGAAAAAACAAGGACATCCGATCACCAATGTTCAGGAAGAATTGCCATTAAACTTAGAGCCCTAAACCACTCAGTAGATTTTATAGCTTGCTTAACAGAATGTAAAACTATTACCCAGTTAAGTGAAAGCTTGTAACAAATCTAGGTTTTGGCATTTCTTAAAGCTGAACAATATATTGTTCTCCCATTATCAATCAAAGAAATTAAATCTTGAATCTTTTTGCTTCATCTAAAAGCAACTCGTTACAAAATATTCCTTAAGAAAAGACTGCTAAGTTGTTAGCACTTCACTTGGATAGTGCTTCTGGTACACTTTCCAAAGGTATGTGTGATAGATTGTGGAAGAATCTATTTCCTTCATCTAAATGCAACTCTGCTAGAAAACGTTCCTCAAAAAAAGACTGCTAAATTGTAAGCTTTTTACTTGAAGTGTGCTTTTGGCACTCTTTCCAAATATCTCTAAGAAACCTGGGGAAGACCGCGTGGCCTAATGGATAAGGCATCTGACTTCGGATCAGAAGATTGAGGGTTCAAGTCCCTTCGTGGTCGGGAACATTTCTTTCCTCATGAACTTAAACTTACCAAACTCTGTTTTAATTGACTCCATGAGAGTGTTGCAAAACATTTACATTTCAAAACTTGATTTCGACCAAAATTTCAATGAACATACTCAAGTCTTTGAAAAGTCTACATGCATATTGGCACAATATGTTGAGTTATCTAATGCTTTCTGTTTTTCCCTTTATACATTATTTTGCACAAACATAATCCTATGAAAAACTGGTCAAGATGTATAATTTCTGAAAACAAGTCATAGGATTTTAGTTCATTCGTGGTCAGCAAAAGTCATCCTCCTTTGATTAAAAAAATATTCTCTCATAACTTATTGAATAGCTGACGTTAGTGTGTGCTGCATATGGCTTAAAATCAACATAACTCAAGGTTTTTACATTATGGCAGAGCTAAGCTCGGAATAATTGTCATGTGCAATTCTTAGAATCAATTAATTATAATAGTCACATTTATCCTTTGAGGAGTACAGTATTTTCCATCGAGCCCTAGAAAAAATGATCAAAAATGGGTCATGAATATAAGTCTCCAAATGGAGGCCATAAAATATTGTTTCATGCATCCAAGATGGAAAACAAAACATTCAAGTTCAGGAAAAAACAAGGACATCCGATCACCAATGTTCAGGAAGAATTGCCATTGAACTTAGAGCCCTAAACCACTCAGTAGATTTTATAGCTTGCCTAATAGAATGTAAAACTATTACCCAGTTAAGTGAAAGCTTGTAACAAATCTAGGTTTTGGCATTTCTTAAAGCTGAACAATATATTGTTCTCCCATAATCAATCAAAGAAATTAAATCTTGAATCTTTTTGCTTCATCTAAAAGCAACTCGTTACAAAATATTCCTTAAGAAAAGACTGCTAAGTTGTTAGCCCTTCACTTGGATAGTGCTTCTGGTACACTTTCCAAAGGTATGTGTGATAGATTGTGGAAGAATCTATTTCCTTCATCTAAATGCAACTCTGCTAGAAAACGTTCCTCAAAAAAAGACTGCTAAATTGTAAGCTTTTTACTTGAAGTGTGCTTTTGGCACTCTTTCCAAATATCTCTAAAACACCTAGGGAAGACCGCGTGGCCTAATGGATAAGGCATCTGACTTCGGATCAGAAGATTGAGGGTTCAAGTCCCTTCGTGGTCGGGAACATTTCTTTCCTCATGAACTTAAACTTACCAAACTCTGTTTTAATTGACTCCATGAGAGTGTTGCAAAACATTTACATTTCAAAACTTGATTTCAACCAAAATTTCAATGAACATACTCAAGTCTTTGAAAAGTCTACATGCATATTGGCACAATATGTTGAGTTATCTAATGCTTTCTGTTTTTCCCTTTATACATTATTTTGCACAAACATAATCCTATGAAAAACTGGTCAAGATGTATAATTTCTGAAAACAAGTCATAGGATTTTAGTTCATTCGTGGTCAGCAAAAGTCATCCTCCTTTGATTAAAAAAATATTCTCTCATAACTTATTGAATAGCTGACGTTAGTGTGTGCTGCATATGGCTTAAAATCAACATAACTTAAGGTTTTTACATTATGGCAGAGCTAAGCTCGGAATAATTGTCATGTGCAATTCTTAGAATCAATTAATTATAATAGTCACATTTATCCTTTGAGGAGTACAGTATTTTCCATCGAGCCCTAGAAAAAATGATCAAAAATGGGTCATGAATATAAGTCTCCAAATGGAGGCCATAAAATATTGTTTCATGCATCCAAGATGGAAAACAAAACATTCAAGTTCAGGAAAAAACAAGGACATCCGATCACCAATGTTCAGGAAGAATTGCCATTAAACTTAGAGCCCTAAACCACTCAGTAGATTTTATAGCTTGCTTAACAGAATGTAAAACTATTACCCAGTTAAGTGAAAGCTTGTAACAAATCTAGGTTTTGGCATTTCTTAAAGCTGAACAATATATTGTTCTCCCATAATCAATCAAAGAAATTAAATCTTGAATCTTTTTGCTTCATCTAAAAGCAACTCGTTACAAAATATTCCTTAAGAAAAGACTGCTAAGTTGTTAGCACTTCACTTGGATAGTGCTTCTGGTACACTTTCCAAAGGTATGTGTGATAGATTGTGGAAGAATCTATTTCCTTCATCTAAATGCAACTCTGCTAGAAAACGTTCCTCAAAAAAAGACTGCTAAATTGTAAGCTTTTTACTTGAAGTGTGCTTTTGGCACTCTTTCCAAATATCTCTAAAACACCTAGGGAAGACCGCGTGGCCTAATGGATAAGGCATCTGACTTCGGATCAGAAGATTGAGGGTTCAAGTCCCTTCGTGGTCGGGAACATTTCTTTCCTCATGAACTTAAACTTACCAAACTCTGTTTTAATTGACTCCATGAGAGTGTTGCAAAACATTTACATTTCAAAACTTGATTTCAACCAAAATTTCAATGAACATACTCAAGTCTTTGAAAAGTCTACATGCATATTGGCACAATATGTTGAGTTATCTAATGCTTTCTGTTTTTCCCTTTATACATTATTTTGCACAAACATAATCCTATGAAAAACTGGTCAAGACGTATAATTTCTGAAAACAAGTCATAGGATTTTAGTTCATTCGTGGTCAGCAAAAGTCATCCTCCTTTGATTAAAAAAATATTCTCTCATAACTTATTGAATAGCTGACGTTAGTGTGTGCTGCATATGGCTTAAAATCAACATAACTTAAGGTTTTTACATTATGGCAGAGCTAAGCTCGGAATAATTGTCATGTGCAATTCTTAGAATCAATTAATTATAATAGTCACATTTATCCTTTGAGGAGTACAGTATTTTCCATCGAGCCCTAGAAAAAATGATCAAAAATGGGTCATGAATATAAGTCTCCAAATGGAGGCCATAAAATATTGTTTCATGCATCCAAGATGGAAAACAAAACATTCAAGTTCAGGAAAAAACAAGGACATCCGATCACCAATGTTCAGGAAGAATTGCCATTAAACTTAGAGCCCTAAACCACTCAGTAGATTTTATAGCTTGCTTAACAGAATGTAAAACTATTACCCAGTTAAGTGAAAGCTTGTAACAAATCTAGGTTTTGGCATTTCTTAAAGCTGAACAATATATTGTTCTCCCATAATCAATCAAAGAAATTAAATCTTGAATCTTTTTGCTTCATCTAAAAGCAACTCGTTACAAAATATTCCTTAAGAAAAGACTGCTAAGTTGTTAGCACTTCACTTGGATAGTGCTTCTGGTACACTTTCCAAAGGTATGTGTGATAGATTGTGGAAGAATCTATTTCCTTCATCTAAATGCAACTCTGCTAGAAAACGTTCCTCAAAAAAAGACTGCTAAATTGTAAGCTTTTTACTTGAAGTGTGCTTTTGGCACTCTTTCCAAATATCTCTAAAACACCTAGGGAAGACCGCGTGGCCTAATGGATAAGGCATCTGACTTCGGATCAGAAGATTGAGGGTTCAAGTCCCTTCGTGGTCGGGAACATTTCTTTCCTCATGAACTTAAACTTACCAAACTCTGTTTTAATTGACTCCATGAGAGTGTTGCAAAACATTTACATTTCAAAACTTGATTTCAACCAAAATTTCAATGAACATACTCAAGTCTTTGAAAAGTCTACATGCATATTGGCACAATATGTTGAGTTATCTAATGCTTTCTGTTTTTCCCTTTATACATTATTTTGCACAAACATAATCCTATGAAAAACTGGTCAAGACGTATAATTTCTGAAAACAAGTCATAGGATTTTAGTTCATTCGTGGTCAGCAAAAGTCATCCTCCTTTGATTAAAAAAATATTCTCTCATAACTTATTGAATAGCTGACGTTAGTGTGTGCTGCATATGGCTTAAAATCAACATAACTTAAGGTTTTTACATTATGGCAGAGCTAAGCTCGGAATAATTGTCATGTGCAATTCTTAGAATCAATTAATTATAATAGTCACATTTATCCTTTGAGGAGTACAGTATTTTCCATCGAGCCCTAGAAAAAATGATCAAAAATGGGTCATGAATATAAGTCTCCAAATGGAGGCCATAAAATATTGTTTCATGCATCCAAGATGGAAAACAAAACATTCAAGTTCAGGAAAAAACAAGGACATCCGATCACCAATGTTCAGGAAGAATTGCCATTAAACTTAGAGCCCTAAACCACTCAGTAGATTTTATAGCTTGCTTAACAGAATGTAAAACTATTACCCAGTTAAGTGAAAGCTTGTAACAAATCTAGGTTTTGGCATTTCTTAAAGCTGAACAATATATTGTTCTCCCATAATCAATCAAAGAAATTAAATCTTGAATCTTTTTGCTTCATCTAAAAGCAACTCGTTACAAAATATTCCTTAAGAAAAGACTGCTAAGTTGTTTGCACTTCACTTGGATAGTGCTTCTGGTACACTTTCCAAAGGTATGTGTGATAGATTGTGGAAGAATCTATTTCCTTCATCTAAATGCAACTCTGCTAGAAAACGTTCCTCAAAAAAAGACTGCTAAATTGTAAGCTTTTTACTTGAAGTGTGCTTTTGGCACTCTTTCCAAATATCTCTAAAACACCTGGGGAAGACCGTGTGGCCTAATGGATAAGGCGTCTGACTTCGGATCAGAAGATTGAGGGTTCAAGTCCCTTCGTGGTCGGGAACATTTCTTTCCTCATGAACTTAAACTTACTAAACTCTGTTTTAATTGACTCCATGAGAGTGTTGCAAAACATTTACATTTCAAAACTTGATTTCGACCAAAATTTCAATGAACATACTCAAGTCTTTGAAAAGTCTACATGCATATTGGCACAATATGTTGAGTTATCTAATGCTTTCTGTTTTTCCCTTTATACATTATTTTGCACAAACATAATCCTATGAAAAACTGGTCAAGATGTATAATTTCTGAAAACAAGTCATAGGATTTTAGTTCATTCGTGGTCAGCAAAAGTCATCCTCCTTTGATTAAAAAAATATTCTCTCATAACTTATTGAATAGCTGACGTTAGTGTGTGCTGCATATGGCTTAAAATCAACATAACTCAAGGTTTTTACATTATGGCAGAGCTAAGCTCGGAATAATTGTCATGTGCAATTCTTAGAATCAATTAATTATAATAGTCACATTTATCCTTTGAGGAGTACAGTATTTTCCATCGAGCCCTAGAAAAAATGATCAAAAATGGGTCATGAATATAAGTCTCCAAATGGAGGCCATAAAATATTGTTTCATGCATCCAAGATGGAAAACAAAACATTCAAGTTAAGGAAAAAACAAGGACATCCGATCACCAATGTTCAGGAAGAATTGCCATTGAACTTAGAGCCCTAAACCACTCAGTAGATTTTATAGCTTGCTTAATAGAATGTAAAACTATTACCCAGTTAAGTGAAAGCTTGTAACAAATCTAGGTTTTGGCATTTCTTAAAGCTGAACAATATATTGTTCTCCCATAATCAATCAAAGAAATTTAATCTTGAATCTTTTTGCTTCATCTAAAAGCAACTCGTTACAAAATATTCCTTAAGAAAAGACTGCTAAGTTGTTAGCACTTCACTTGGATAGTGCTTCTGGTACACTTTCCAAAGGTATGTGTGATATATTGTGGAAGAATCTATTTCCTTCATCTAAATGCAACTCTGCTAGAAAACGTTCCTCAAAAAAAGACTGCTAAATTGTAAGCTTTTTACTTGAAGTGTGCTTTTGGCACTCTTTCCAAATATCTCTAAAACACCTGGGGAAGACCGCGTGGCCTAATGGATAAGGCGTCTGACTTCGGATCAGAAGATTGAGGGTTCAAGTCCCTTCGTGGTCGGGAACATTTCTTTCCTCATGAACTTAAACTTACCAAACTCTGTTTTAATTGACTCCATGAGAGTGTTGCAAAACATTTACATTTCAAAACTTGATTTCGACCAAAATTTCAATGAACATACTCAAGTCTTTGAAAAGTCTACATGCATATTGGCACAATATGTTGAGTTATCTAATGCTTTCTGTTTTTCCCTTTATACATTATTTTGCACAAACATAATCCTATGAAAAACTGGTCAAGATGTATAATTTCTGAAAACAAGTCATAGGATTTTAGTTCATTCGTGGTCAGCAAAAGTCATCCTCCTTTGATTAAAAAAATATTCTCTCATAACTTATTGAATAGCTGACGTTAGTGTGTGCTGCATATGGCTTAAAATCAACATAACTCAAGGTTTTTACATTATGGCAGAGCTAAGCTCGGAATAATTGTCATGTGCAATTCTTAGAATCAATTAATATAATCTTCTGATATCTCTAAAACACCTGGGGAAGACCGCGTGGCCTAATGGATAAGGCGTCTGACTTCGGATCAGAAGATTGAGGGTTCAAGTCCCTTCGTGGTCGGGAACATTTCTTTCCTCATGAACTTAAACTTACCAAACTCTGTTTTAATTGACTCCATGAGAGTGTTGCAAAACATTTACATTTCAAAACTTGATTTCGACCAAAATTTCAATGAACATACTCAAGTCTTTGAAAAGTCTACATGCATATTGGCACAATATGTTGAGTTATCTAATGCTTTCTGTTTTTCCCTTTATACATTATTTTGCACAAACATAATCCTATGAAAAACTGGTCAAGATGTATAATTTCTGAAAACAAGTCATAGGATTTTAGTTCATTCGTGGTCAGCAAAAGTCATCCTCCTTTGATTAAAAAAATATTCTCTCATAACTTATTGAATAGCTGACGTTAGTGTGTGCTGCATATGGCTTAAAATCAACATAACTCAAGGTTTTTACATTATGGCAGAGCTAAGCTCGGAATAATTGTCATGTGCAATTCTTAGAATCAATTAATTATAATATTCACATTTATCCTTTGAGGAGTACAGTATTTTCCATCGAGCCCTAGAAAAAATGATCAAAAATGGGTCATGAATATAAGTCTCCAAATGGAGGCCATAAAATATTGTTTCATGCATCCAAGATGGAAAACAAAACATTCAAGTTAAGGAAAAAACAAGGACATCCGATCACCAATGTTCAGGAAGAATTGCCATTGAACTTAGAGCCCTAAACCACTCAGTAGATTTTATAGCTTGCTTAATAGAATGTAAAACTATTACCCAGTTAAGTGAAAGCTTGTAACAAATCTAGGTTTTGGCATTTCTTAAAGCTGAACAATATATTGTTCTCCCATAATCAATCAAAGAAATTAAATCTTGAATCTTTTTGCTTCATCTAAAAGCAACTCGTTACAAAATATTCCTTAAGAAAAGACTGCTAAGTTGTTAGCACTTCACTTGGATAGTGCTTCTGGTACACTTTCCAAAGGTATGTGTGATATATTGTGGAAGAATCTATTTCCTTCATCTAAATGCAACTCTGCTAGAAAACGTTCCTCAAAAAAAGACTGCTAAATTGTAAGCTTTTTACTTGAAGTGTGCTTTTGGCACTCTTTCTAAATATCTCTAAAACACCTGGGGAAGACCGCGTGGCCTAATGGATAAGGCGTCTGACTTCGGATCAGAAGATTGAGGGTTCAAGTCCCTTCGTGGTCGGGAACATTTCTTTCCTCATGAACTTAAACTTACCAAACTCTGTTTTAATTGACTCCATGAGAGTGTTGCAAAACATTTACATTTCAAAACTTGATTTCGACCAAAATTTCAATGAACATACTCAAGTCTTTGAAAAGTCTACATGCATATTGGCACAATATGTTGAGTTATCTAATGCTTTCTGTTTTTCCCTTTATACATTATTTTGCACAAACATAATCCTATGAAAAACTGGTCAAGATGTATAATTTCTGAAAACAAGTCATAGGATTTTAGTTCATTCGTGGTCAGCAAAAGTCATCCTCCTTTGATTAAAAAAATATTCTCTCATAACTTATTGAATAGCTGACGTTAGTGTGTGCTGCATATGGCTTAAAATCAACATAACTCAAGGTTTTTACATTATGGCAGAGCTAAGCTCGGAATAATTGTCATGTGCAATTCTTAGAATCAATTAATTATAATAGTCACATTTATCCTTTGAGGAGTACAGTATTTTCCATCGAGCCCTAGAAAAAATGATCAAAAATGGGTCATGAATATAAGTCTCCAAATGGAGGCCATAAAATATTGTTTCATGCATCCAAGATGGAAAACAAAACATTCAAGTTCAGGAAAAAACAAGGACATCCGATCACCAATGTTCAGGAAGAATTGCCATTGAACTTAGAGCCCTAAACCACTCAGTAGATTTTATAGCTTGCTTAATAGAATGTAAAACTATTACCCAGTTAAGTGAAAGCTTGTAACAAATCTAGGTTTTGGCATTTCTTAAAGCTGAACAATATATTGTTCTCCCATAATCAATCAAAGAAATTAAATCTTGAATCTTTTTGCTTCATCTAAAAGCAACTCGTTACAAAATATTCCTTAAGAAAAGACTGCTAAGTTGTTAGCCCTTCACTTGGATAGTGCTTCTGGTACACTTTCCAAAGGTATGTGTGATAGATTGTGGAAGAATCTATTTCCTTCATCTAAATGCAACTCTGCTAGAAAACGTTCCTCAAAAAAAGACTGCTAAATTGTAAGCTTTTTACTTGAAGTGTGCTTTTGGCACTCTTTCCAAATATCTCTAAAACACCTAGGGAAGACCGCGTGGCCTAATGGATAAGGCATCTGACTTCGGATCAGAAGATTGAGGGTTCAAGTCCCTTCGTGGTCGGGAACATTTCTTTCCTCATGAACTTAAACTTACCAAACTCTGTTTTAATTGACTCCATGAGAGTGTTGCAAAACATTTACATTTCAAAACTTGATTTCGACCAAAATTTCAATGAACATACTCAAGTCTTTGAAAAGTCTACATGCATATTGGCACAATATGTTGAGTTATCTAATGCTTTCTGTTTTTCCCTTTATACATTATTTTGCACAAACATAATCCTATGAAAAACTGGTCAAGATGTATAATTTCTGAAAACAAGTCATAGGATTTTAGTTCATTCGTGGTCAGCAAAAGTCATCCTCCTTTGATTAAAAAAATATTCTCTCATAACTTATTGAATAGCTGACGTTAGTGTGTGCTGCATATGGCTTAAAATCAACATAACTCAAGGTTTTTACATTATGGCAGAGCTAAGCTCGGAATAATTGTCATGTGCAATTCTTAGAATCAATTAATTATAATAGTCACATTTATCCTTTGAGGAGTACAGTATTTTCCATCGAGCCCTAGAAAAAATGATCAAAAATGGGTCATGAATATAAGTCTCCAAATGGAGGCCATAAAATATTGTTTCATGCATCCAAGATGGAAAACAAAACATTCAAGTTCAGGAAAAAACAAGGACATCCGATCACCAATGTTCAGGAAGAATTGCCATTGAACTTAGAGCCCTAAACCACTCAGTAGATTTTATAGCTTGCTTAATAGAATGTAAAACTATTACCCAGTTAAGTGAAAGCTTGTAACAAATCTAGGTTTTGGCATTTCTTAAAGCTGAACAATATATTGTTCTCCCATAATCAATCAAAGAAATTAAATCTTGAATCTTTTTGCTTCATCTAAAAGCAACTCGTTACAAAATATTCCTTAAGAAAAGACTGCTAAGTTGTTAGCCCTTCACTTGGATAGTGCTTCTGGTACACTTTCCAAAGGTATGTGTGATAGATTGTGGAAGAATCTATTTCCTTCATCTAAATGCAACTCTGCTAGAAAACGTTCCTCAAAAAAAGACTGCTAAATTGTAAGCTTTTTACTTGAAGTGTGCTTTTGGCACTCTTTCCAAATATCTCTAAAACACCTAGGGAAGACCGCGTGGCCTAATGGATAAGGCATCTGACTTCGGATCAGAAGATTGAGGGTTCAAGTCCCTTCGTGGTCGGGAACATTTCTTTCCTCATGAACTTAAACTTACCAAACTCTGTTTTAATTGACTCCATGAGAGTGTTGCAAAACATTTACATTTCAAAACTTGATTTCAACCAAAATTTCAATGAACATACTCAAGTCTTTGAAAAGTCTACATGCATATTGGCACAATATGTTGAGTTATCTAATGCTTTCTGTTTTTCCCTTTATACATTATTTTGCACAAACATAATCCTATGAAAAACTGGTCAAGATGTATAATTTCTGAAAACAAGTCATAGGATTTTAGTTCATTCGTGGTCAGCAAAAGTCATCCTCCTTTGATTAAAAAAATATTCTCTCATAACTTATTGAATAGCTGACGTTAGTGTGTGCTGCATATGGCTTAAAATCAACATAACTTAAGGTTTTTACATTATGGCAGAGCTAAGCTCGGAATAATTGTCATGTGCAATTCTTAGAATCAATTAATTATAATAGTCACATTTATCCTTTGAGGAGTACAGTATTTTCCATCGAGCCCTAGAAAAAATGATCAAAAATGGGTCATGAATATAAGTCTCCAAATGGAGGCCATAAAATATTGTTTCATGCATCCAAGATGGAAAACAAAACATTCAAGTTCAGGAAAAAACAAGGACATCCGATCACCAATGTTCAGGAAGAATTGCCATTAAACTTAGAGCCCTAAACCACTCAGTAGATTTTATAGCTTGCTTAACAGAATGTAAAACTATTACCCAGTTAAGTGAAAGCTTGTAACAAATCTAGGTTTTGGCATTTCTTAAAGCTGAACAATATATTGTTCTCCCATAATCAATCAAAGAAATTAAATCTTGAATCTTTTTGCTTCATCTAAAAGCAACTCGTTACAAAATATTCCTTAAGAAAAGACTGCTAAGTTGTTAGCACTTCACTTGGATAGTGCTTCTGGTACACTTTCCAAAGGTATGTGTGATAGATTGTGGAAGAATCTATTTCCTTCATCTAAATGCAACTCTGCTAGAAAACGTTCCTCAAAAAAAGACTGCTAAATTGTAAGCTTTTTACTTGAAGTGTGCTTTTGGCACTCTTTCCAAATATCTCTAAAACACCTGGGGAAGACCGCGTGGCCTAATGGATAAGGCGTCTGACTTCGGATCAGAAGATTGAGGGTTCAAGTCCCTTCGTGGTCGGGAACATTTCTTTCCTCATGAACTTAAACTTACCAAACTCTGTTTTAATTGACTCCATGAGAGTGTTGCAAAACATTTACATTTCAAAACTTGATTTCGACCAAAATTTCAATGAACATACTCAAGTCTTTGAAAAGTCTACATGCATATTGGCACAATATGTTGAGTTATCTAATGCTTTCTGTTTTTCCCTTTATACATTATTTTGCACAAACATAATCCTATGAAAAACTGGTCAAGATGTATAATTTCTGAAAACAAGTCATAGGATTTTAGTTCATTCGTGGTCAGCAAAAGTCATCCTCCTTTGATTAAAAAAATATTCTCTCATAACTTATTGAATAGCTGACGTTAGTGTGTGCTGCATATGGCTTAAAATCAACATAACTCAAGGTTTTTACATTATGGCAGAGCTAAGCTCGGAATAATTGTCATGTGCAATTCTTAGAATCAATTAATTATAATAGTCACATTTATCCTTTGAGGAGTACAGTATTTTCCATCGAGCCCTAGAAAAAATGATCAAAAATGGGTCATGAATATAAGTCTCCAAATGGAGGCCATAAAATATTGTTTCATGCATCCAAGATGGAAAACAAAACATTCAAGTTAAGGAAAAAACAAGGACATCCGATCACCAATGTTCAGGAAGAATTGCCATTGAACTTAGAGCCCTAAACCACTCAGTAGATTTTATAGCTTGCTTAATAGAATGTAAAACTATTACCCAGTTAAGTGAAAGCTTGTAACAAATCTAGGTTTTGGCATTTCTTAAAGCTGAACAATATATTGTTCTCCCATAATCAATCAAAGAAATTAAATCTTGAATCTTTTTGCTTCATCTAAAAGCAACTCGTTACAAAATATTCCTTAAGAAAAGACTGCTAAGTTGTTAGCACTTCACTTGGATAGTGCTTCTGGTACACTTTCCAAAGGTATGTGTGATATATTGTGGAAGAATCTATTTCCTTCATCTAAATGCAACTCTGCTAGAAAACGTTCCTCAAAAAAAGACTGCTAAATTGTAAGCTTTTTACTTGAAGTGTGCTTTTGGCACTCTTTCCAAATATCTCTAAAACACCTGGGGAAGACCGCGTGGCCTAATGGATAAGGCGTCTGACTTCGGATCAGAAGATTGAGGGTTCAAGTCCCTTCGTGGTCGGGAACATTTCTTTCCTCATGAACTTAAACTTACCAAACTCTGTTTTAATTGACTCCATGAGAGTGTTGCAAAACATTTACATTTCAAAACTTGATTTCAACCAAAATTTCAATGAACATACTCAAGTCTTTGAAAAGTCTACATGCATATTGGCACAATATGTTGAGTTATCTAATGCTTTCTGTTTTTCCCTTTATACATTATTTTGCACAAACATAATCCTATGAAAAACTGGTCAAGATGTATAATTTCTGAAAACAAGTCATAGGATTTTAGTTCATTCGTGGTCAGCAAAAGTCATCCTCCTTTGATTAAAAAAATATTCTCTCATAACTTATTGAATAGCTGACGTTAGTGTGTGCTGCATATGGCTTAAAATCAACATAACTCAAGGTTTTTACATTATGGCAGAGCTAAGCTCGGAATAATTGTCATGTGCAATTCTTAGAATCAATTAATTATAATAGTCACATTTATCCTTTGAGGAGTACAGTATTTTCCATCGAGCCCTAGAAAAAATGATCAAAAATGGGTCATGAATATAAGTCTCCAAATGGAGGCCATAAAATATTGTTTCATGCATCCAAGATGGAAAACAAAACATTCAAGTTCAGGAAAAAACAAGGACATCCGATCACCAATGTTCAGGAAGAATTGCCATTGAACTTAGAGCCCTAAACCACTCAGTAGATTTTATAGCTTGCTTAATAGAATGTAAAACTATTACCCAGTTAAGTGAAAGCTTGTAACAAATCTAGGTTTTGGCATTTCTTAAAGCTGAACAATATATTGTTCTCCCATAATCAATCAAAGAAATTAAATCTTGAATCTTTTTGCTTCATCTAAAAGCAACTCGTTAGAAAATATTCCTTAAGAAAAGACTGCTAAGTTGTTAGCACTTCACTTGGATAGTGCTTCTGGTACACTTTCCAAAGGTATGTGTGATAGATTGTGGAAGAATCTATTTCCTTCATCTAAATGCAACTCTGCTAGAAAACGTTCCTCAAAAAAAGACTGCTAAATTGTAAGCTTTTTACTTGAAGTGTGCTTTTGGCACTCTTTCCAAATATCTCTAAAACACCTGGGGAAGACCGCGTGGCCTAATGGATAAGGCGTCTGACTTCAGATCAGAAGATTGAGGGTTCAAGTCCCTTCGTGGTCGGGAACATTTCTTTCCTCATGAACTTAAACTTACCAAACTCTGTTTTAATTGACTCCATGAGAGTGTTGCAAAACATTTACATTTCAAAACTTGATTTCAACCAAAATTTCAATGAACATACTCAAGTCTTTGAAAAGTCTACATGCATATTGGCACAATATGTTGAGTTATCTAATGCTTTCTGTTTTTCCCTTTATACATTATTTTGCACAAACATAATCCTATGAAAAACTGGTCAAGATGTATAATTTCTGAAAACAAGTCATAGGATTTTAGTCCATTCGTGGTCAGCAAAAGTCATCCTCCTTTGATTAAAAAAATATTCTCTCATAACTTATTGAATAGCTGACGTTAGTGTGTGCTGCATATGGCTTAAAATCAACATAACTCAAGGTTTTTACATTATGGCAGAGCTAAGCTCGGAATAATTGTCATGTGCAATTCTTAGAATCAATTAATTATAATAGTCACATTTATCCTTTGAGGAGTACAGTATTTTCCATCGAGCCCTAGAAAAAATGATCAAAAATGGGTCATGAATATAAGTCTCCAAATGGAGGCCATAAAATATTGTTTCATGCATCCAAGATGGAAAACAAAACATTCAAGTTCAGGAAAAAACAAAGACATCCGATCACCAATGTTCAGGAAGAATTGCCATTAAACTTAGAGCCCTAAACCACTCAGTAGATTTTATAGCTTGCTTAACAGAATGTAAAACTATTACCCAGTTAAGTGAAAGCTTGTAACAAATCTAGGTTTTGGCATTTCTTAAAGCTGAACAATATATTGTTCTCCCATAATCAATCAAAGAAATTAAATCTTGAATCTTTTTGCTTCATCTAAAAGCAACTCGTTACAAAATATTCCTTAAGAAAAGACTGCTAAGTTCTTAGCACTTCACTTGGATAGTGCTTCTGGTACACTTTCCAAAGGTATGTGTGATAGATTGTGGAAGAATCTATTTCCTTCATCTAAATGCAACTCTGCTAGAAAACGTTCCTCAAAAAAAGACTGCTAAATTGTAAGCTTTTTACTTGAAGTGTGCTTTTGGCACTCTTTCCAAATATCTCTAAAACACCTGGGGAAGACCACGTGGCCTAATGGATAAGGCGTCTGACTTCGGATCAGAAGATTGAGGGTTCAAGTCCCTTCGTGGTCGGGAACATTTCTTTCCTCATGAACTTAAACTTACCAAACTCTGTTTTAATTGACTCCATGAGAGTGTTGCAAAACATTTACATTTCAAAACTTGATTTCAACCAAAATTTCAATGAACATACTCAAGTCTTTGAAAAGTCTACATGCATATTGGCACAATATGTTGAGTTATCTAATGCTTTCTGTTTTTCCCTTTATACATTATTTTGCACAAACATAATCCTATGAAAAACTGGTCAAGATGTATAATTTCTGAAAACAAGTCATAGGATTTTAGTTCATTCGTGGTCAGCAAAAGTCATCCTCCTTTGATTAAAAAAATATTCTCTCATAACTTATTGAATAGCTGACGTTAGTGTGTGCTGCATATGGCTTAAAATCAACATAACTTAAGGTTTTTACATTATGGCAGAGCTAAGCTCGGAATAATTGTCATGTGCAATTCTTAGAATCAATTAATTATAATAGTCACATTTATCCTTTGAGGAGTACAGTATTTTCCATCGAGCCCTAGAAAAAATGATCAAAAATGGGTCATGAATATAAGTCTCCAAATGGAGGCCATAAAATATTGTTTCATGCATCCAAGATGGAAAACAAAACATTCAAGTTCAGGAAAAAACAAGGACATCCGATCACCAATGTTCAGGAAGAATTGCCATTAAACTTAGAGCCCTAAACCACTCAGTAGATTTTATAGCTTGCTTAACAGAATGTAAAACTATTACCCAGTTAAGTGAAAGCTTGTAACAAATCTAGGTTTTGGCATTTCTTAAAGCTGAACAATATATTGTTCTCCCATAATCAATCAAAGAAATTAAATCTTGAATCTTTTTGCTTCATCTAAAAGCAACTCGTTACAAAATATTCCTTAAGAAAAGACTGCTAAGTTGTTAGCACTTCACTTGGATAGTGCTTCTGGTACACTTTCCAAAGGTATGTGTGATAGATTGTGGAAGAATCTATTTCCTTCATCTAAATGCAACTCTGCTAGAAAACGTTCCTCAAAAAAAGACTGCTAAATTGTAAGCTTTTTACTTGAAGTGTGCTTTTGGCACTCTTTCCAAATATCTCTAAAACACCTGGGGAAGACCGCGTGGCCTAATGGATAAGGCGTCTGACTTCAGATCAGAAGATTGAGGGTTCAAGTCCCTTCGTGGTCGGGAACATTTCTTTCCTCATGAACTTAAACTTACCAAACTCTGTTTTAATTGACTCCATGAGAGTGTTGCAAAACATTTACGTTTCAAAACTTGATTTCAACCAAAATTTCAATGAACATACTCAAGTCTTTGAAAAGTCTACATGCATATTGGCACAATATGTTGAGTTATCTAATGCTTTCTGTTTTTCCCTTTATACATTATTTTGCACAAACATAATCCTATGAAAAACTGGTCAAGATGTATAATTTCTGAAAACAAGTCATAGGATTTTAGTCCATTCGTGGTCAGCAAAAGTCATCCTCCTTTGATTAAAAAAATATTCTCTCATAACTTATTGAATAGCTGACGTTAGTGTGTGCTGCATATGGCTTAAAATCAACATAACTCAAGGTTTTTACATTATGGCAGAGCTAAGCTCGGAATAATTGTCATGTGCAATTCTTAGAATCAATTAATTATAATAGTCACATTTATCCTTTGAGGAGTACAGTATTTTCCATCGAGCCCTAGAAAAAATGATCAAAAATGGGTCATGAATATAAGTCTCCAAATGGAGGCCATAAAATATTGTTTCATGCATCCAAGATGGAAAACAAAACATTCAAGTTCAGGAAAAAACAAGGACATCCGATCACCAATGTTCAGGAAGAATTGCCATTAAACTTAGAGCCCTAAACCACTCAGTAGATTTTATAGCTTGCTTAACAGAATGTAAAACTATTACCCAGTTAAGTGAAAGCTTGTAACAAATCTAGGTTTTGGCATTTCTTAAAGCTGAACAATATATTGTTCTCCCATAATCAATCAAAGAAATTAAATCTTGAATCTTTTTGCTTCATCTAAAAGCAACTCGTTACAAAATATTCCTTAAGAAAAGACTGCTAAGTTCTTAGCACTTCACTTGGATAGTGCTTCTGGTACACTTTCCAAAGGTATGTGTGATAGATTGTGGAAGAATCTATTTCCTTCATCTAAATGCAACTCTGCTAGAAAACGTTCCTCAAAAAAAGACTGCTAAATTGTAAGCTTTTTACTTGAAGTGTGCTTTTGGCACTCTTTCCAAATATCTCTAAAACACCTGGGGAAGACCACGTGGCCTAATGGATAAGGCGTCTGACTTCGGATCAGAAGATTGAGGGTTCAAGTCCCTTCGTGGTCGGGAACATTTCTTTCCTCATGAACTTAAACTTACCAAACTCTGTTTTAATTGACTCCATGAGAGTGTTGCAAAACATTTACATTTCAAAACTTGATTTCAACCAAAATTTCAATGAACATACTCAAGTCTTTGAAAAGTCTACATGCATATTGGCACAATATGTTGAGTTATCTAATGCTTTCTGTTTTTCCCTTTATACATTATTTTGCACAAACATAATCCTATGAAAAACTGGTCAAGATGTATAATTTCTGAAAACAAGTCATAGGATTTTAGTTCATTCGTGGTCAGCAAAAGTCATCCTCCTTTGATTAAAAAAATATTCTCTCATAACTTATTGAATAGCTGACGTTAGTGTGTGCTGCATATGGCTTAAAATCAACATAACTTAAGGTTTTTACATTATGGCAGAGCTAAGCTCGGAATAATTGTCATGTGCAATTCTTAGAATCAATTAATTATAATAGTCACATTTATCCTTTGAGGAGTACAGTATTTTCCATCGAGCCCTAGAAAAAATGATCAAAAATGGGTCATGAATATAAGTCTCCAAATGGAGGCCATAAAATATTGTTTCATGCATCCAAGATGGAAAACAAAACATTCAAGTTCAGGAAAAAACAAGGACATCCGATCACCAATGTTCAGGAAGAATTGCCATTAAACTTAGAGCCCTAAACCACTCAGTAGATTTTATAGCTTGCTTAACAGAATGTAAAACTATTACCCAGTTAAGTGAAAGCTTGTAACAAATCTAGGTTTTGGCATTTCTTAAAGCTGAACAATATATTGTTCTCCCATAATCAATCAAAGAAATTAAATCTTGAATCTTTTTGCTTCATCTAAAAGCAACTCGTTACAAAATATTCCTTAAGAAAAGACTGCTAAGTTGTTAGCACTTCACTTGGATAGTGCTTCTGGTACACTTTCCAAAGGTATGTGTGATAGATTGTGGAAGAATCTATTTCCTTCATCTAAATGCAACTCTGCTAGAAAACGTTCCTCAAAAAAAGACTGCTAAATTGTAAGCTTTTTACTTGAAGTGTGCTTTTGGCACTCTTTCCAAATATCTCTAAAACACCTGGGGAAGACCGCGTGGCCTAATGGATAAGGCATCTGACTTCGGATCAGAAGATTGAGGGTTCAAGTCCCTTCGTGGTCGGGAACATTTCTTTCAAGTCCCTTCGTGGTCGGGAACATTTCTTTCCTCATGAACTTAAACTTACCAAACTCTGTTTTAATTGACTCCATGAGAGTGTTGCAAAACATTTACATTTCAAAACTTGATTTCAACCAAAATTTCAATGAACATACTCAAGTCTTTGAAAAGTCTACATGCATATTGGCACAATATGTTGAGTTATCTAATGCTTTCTGTTTTTCCCTTTATTCATTATTTTGCACAAACATAATCCTATGAAAAACTGGTCAAGATGTATAATTTCTGAAAACAAGTCATAGGATTTTAGTTCATTCGTGGTCAGCAAAAGTCATCCTCCTTTGATTAAAAAAATATTCTCTCATAACTTATTGAATAGCTGACGTTAGTGTGTGCTGCATATGGCTTAAAATCAACATAACTCAAGGTTTTTACATTATGGCAGAGCTAAGCTCGGAATAATTGTCATGTGCAATTCTTAGAATCAATTAATTATAATAGTCACATTTATCCTTTGAGGAGTACAGTATTTTCCATCGAGCCCTAGAAAAAATGATCAAAAATGGGTCATGAATATAAGTCTCCAAATGGAGGCCATAAAATATTGTTTCATGCATCCAAGATGGAAAACAAAACATTCAAGTTCAGGAAAAAACAAGGACATCCGATCACCAATGTTCAGGAAGAATTGCCATTAAACTTAGAGCCCTAAACCACTCAGTAGATTTTATAGCTTGCTTAACAGAATGTAAAACTATTACCCAGTTAAGTGAAAGCTTGTAACAAATCTAGGTTTTGGCATTTCTTAAAGCTGAACAATATATTGTTCTCCCATAATCAATCAAAGAAATTAAATCTTGAATCTTTTTGCTTCATCTAAAAGCAACTCGTTACAAAATATTCCTTAAGAAAAGACTGCTAAGTTCTTAGCACTTCACTTGGATAGTGCTTCTGGTACACTTTCCAAAGGTATGTGTGATAGATTGTGGAAGAATCTATTTCCTTCATCTAAATGCAACTCTGCTAGAAAACGTTCCTCAAAAAAAGACTGCTAAATTGTAAGCTTTTTACTTGAAGTGTGCTTTTGGCACTCTTTCCAAATATCTCTAAAGCACCTAGGGAAGACCGCGTGGCCTAATGGATAAGGCATCTGACTTCGGATCAGAAGATTGAGGGTTCAAGTCCCTTCGTGGTCGGGAACATTTCTTTCCTCATGAACTTAAACTTACCAAACTCTGTTTTAGTTGACTCCATGAGAGTGTTGCAAAACATTTACATTTCAAAACTTGATTTCGACCAAAATTTCAATGAACATACTCAAGTCTTTGAAAAGTCTACATGCATATTGGCACAATATGTTGAGTTATCTAATGCTTTCTGTTTTTCCCTTTATACATTATTTTGCACAAACATAATCCTATGAAAAACTGGTCAAGATGTATAATTTCTGAAAACAAGTCATAGGATTTTAGTTCATTCGTGGTCAGCAAAAGTCATCCTCCTTTGATTAAAAAAATATTCTCTCATAACTTATTGAATAGCTGACGTTAGTGTGTGCTGCATATGGCTTAAAATCAACATAACTCAAGGTTTTTACATTATGGCAGAGCTAAGCTCGGAATAATTGTCATGTGCAATTCTTAGAATCAATTAATTATAATAGTCACATTTATCCTTTGAGGAGTACAGTATTTTCCATCGAGCCCTAGAAAAAATGATCAAAAATGGGTCATGAATATAAGTCTCCAAATGGAGGCCATAAAATATTGTTTCATGCATCCAAGATGGAAAACAAAACATTCAAGTTCAGGAAAAAACAAGGACATCCGATCACCAATGTTCAGGAAGAATTGCCATTAAACTTAGAGCCCTAAACCACTCAGTAGATTTTATAGCTTGCTTAACAGAATGTAAAACTATTACCCAGTTAAGTGAAAGCTTGTAACAAATCTAGGTTTTGGCATTTCTTAAAGCTGAACAATATATTGTTCTCCCATAATCAATCAAAGAAATTAAATCTTGAATCTTTTTGCTTCATCTAAAAGCAACTCGTTACAAAATATTCCTTAAGAAAAGACTGCTAAGTTGTTAGCACTTCACTTGGATAGTGCTTCTGGTACACTTTCCAAAGGTATGTGTGATAGATTGTGGAAGAATCTATTTCCTTCATCTAAATGCAACTCTGCTAGAAAACGTTCCTCAAAAAAAGACTGCTAAATTGTAAGCTTTTTACTTGAAGTGTGCTTTTGGCACTCTTTCCAAATATCTCTAAAACACCTGGGGAAGACCACGTGGCCTAATGGATAAGGCATCTGACTTCGGATCAGAAGATTGAGGGTTCAAGTCCCTTCGTGGTCGGGAACATTTCTTTCCTCATGAACTTAAACTTACCAAACTCTGTTTTAATTGACTCCATGAGAGTGTTGCAAAACATTTACATTTCAAAACTTGATTTCAACCAAAATTTCAATGAACATACTCAAGTCTTTGAAAAGTCTACATGCATATTGGCACAATATGTTGAGTTATCTAATGCTTTCTGTTTTTCCCTTTATACATTATTTTGCACAAACATAATCCTATGAAAAACTGGTCAAGATGTATAATTTCTGAAAACAAGTCATAGGATTTTAGTTCATTCGTGGTCAGCAAAAGTCATCCTCCTTTGATTAAAAAAATATTCTCTCATAACTTATTGAATAGCTGACGTTAGTGTGTGCTGCATATGGCTTAAAATCAACATAACTCAAGGTTTTTACATTATGGCAGAGCTAAGCTCGGAATAATTGTCATGTGCAATTCTTAGAATCAATT
>NC_134410.1:30052912-30060412 GCF_038048845.1 Mixophyes fleayi
TTAAGAAAAGACTGCTAAGTTGTTAGCACTTCACTTGGATAGTGCTTCTGGTACACTTTCCAAAGGTATGTGTGATAGATTGTGGAAGAATCTATTTCCTTCATCTAAGTGCAACTCTGCTAGAAAACGTTCCTCAAAAAAAGACTGCTAAATTGTAAGCTTTTTACTTGAAGTGTGCTTTTGGCACTCTTTCCAAATATCTCTAAAACACCTGGGGAAGACCGCGTGGCCTAATGGATAAGGCATCTGACTTCGGATCAGAAGATTGAGGGTTCAAGTCCCTTCGTGGTCGGGAACATTTCTTTCCTCATGAACTTAAACTTACCAAACTCTGTTTTAATTGACTCCATGAGAGTGTTGCAAAACATTTACATTTCAAAACTTGATTTCGACCAAAATTTCAATGAACATACTCAAGTCTTTGAAAAGTCTACATGCATATTGGCACAATATGTTGAGTTATCTAATGCTTTCTGTTTTTCCCTTTATACATTATTTTGCACACACATAATCCTATGAAAAACTGGTCAAGATGTATAATTTCTGAAAACAAGTCATAGGATTTTAGTTCATTCGTGGTCAGCAAAAGTCATCCTCCTTTGATTAAAAAAATATTCTCTCATAACTTATTGAATAGCTGACGTTAGTGTGTGCTGCATATGGCTTAAAATCAACATAACTCAAGATTTTTACATTATGGCAGAGCTAAGCTCGGAATAATTGTCATGTGCAATTCTTAGAATCAATTAATTATAATAGTCACATTTATCCTTTGAGGAGTACAGTATTTTCCATCGAGCCCTAGAAAAAATGATCAAAAATGGGTCATGAATATAAGTCTCCAAATGGAGGCCATAAAATATTGTTTCATGCATCCAAGATGGAAAACAAAACATTCAAGTTCAGGAAAAAACAAGGACATCCGATCACCAATGTTCAGGAAGAATTGCCATTAAACTTAGAGCCCTAAACCACTCAGTAGATTTTATAGCTTGCTTAACAGAATGTAAAACTATTACCCAGTTAAGTGAAAGCTTGTAACAAATCTAGGTTTTGGCATTTCTTAAAGCTGAACAATATATTGTTCTCCCATAATCAATCAAAGAAATTAAATCTTGAATCTTTTTGCTTCATCTAAAAGCAACTCGTTACAAAATATTCCTTAAGAAAAGACTGCTAAGTTGTTAGCACTTCACTTGGATAGTGCTTCTGGTACACTTTCCAAAGGTATGTGTGATAGATTGTGGAAGAATCTATTTCCTTCATCTAAATGCAACTCTGCTAGAAAACGTTCCTCAAAAAAAGACTGCTAAATTGTAAGCTTTTTACTTGAAGTGTGCTTTTGGCACTCTTTCCAAATATCTCTAGAACACCTGGGGAAGACCGCGTGGCCTAATGGATAAGGCATCTGACTTCAGATCAGAAGATTGAGGGTTCAAGTCCCTTCGTGGTCGGGAACATTTCTTTCCTCATGAACTTAAACTTACCAAACTCTGTTTTAATTGACTCCATGAGAGTGTTGCAAAACATTTACATTTCAAAACTTGATTTCAACCAAAATTTCAATGAACATACTCAAGTCTTTGAAAAGTCTACATGCATATTGGCACAATATGTTGAGTTATCTAATGCTTTCTGTTTTTCCCTTTATACATTATTTTGCACAAACATAATCCTATGAAAAACTGGTCAAGATGTATAATTTCTGAAAACAAGTCATAGGATTTTAGTTCATTCGTGGTCAGCAAAAGTCATCCTCCTTTGATTAAAAAAATATTCTCTCATAACTTATTGAATAGCTGACGTTAGTGTGTGCTGCATATGGCTTAAAATCAACATAACTCAAGGTTTTTACATTATGGCAGAGCTAAGCTCGGAATAATTGTCATGTGCAATTCTTAGAATCAATTAATTATAATAGTCACATTTATCCTTTGAGGAGTACAGTATTTTCCATCGAGCCCTAGAAAAAATGATCAAAAATGGGTCATGAATATAAGTCTCCAAATGGAGGCCATAAAATATTGTTTCATGCATCCAAGATGGAAAACAAAACATTCAAGTTCAGGAAAAAACAAGGACATCCGATCACCAATGTTCAGGAAGAATTGCCATTAAACTTAGAGCCCTAAACCACTCAGTAGATTTTATAGCTTGCTTAACAGAATGTAAAACTATTACCCAGTTAAGTGAAAGCTTGTAACAAATCTAGGTTTTGGCATTTCTTAAAGCTGAACAATATATTGTTCTCCCATAATCAATCAAAGAAATTAAATCTTGAATCTTTTTGCTTCATCTAAAAGCAACTCGTTACAAAATATTCCTTAAGAAAAGACTGCTAAGTTGTTAGCACTTCACTTGGATAGTGCTTCTGGTACACTTTCCAAAGGTATGTGTGATAGATTGTGGAAGAATCTATTTCCTTCATCTAAATGCAACTCTGCTAGAAAACGTTCCTCAAAAAAAGACTGCTAAATTGTAAGCTTTTTACTTGAAGTGTGCTTTTGGCACTCTTTCCAAATATCTCTAAAACACCTGGGGAAGACCGCGTGGCCTAATGGATAAGGCATCTGACTTCGGATCAGAAGATTGAGGGTTCAAGTCCCTTCGTGGTCGGGAACATTTCTTTCCTCATGAACTTAAACTTACCAAACTCTGTTTTAATTGACTCCATGAGAGTGTTGCAAAACATTTACATTTCAAAACTTGATTTCAACCAAAATTTCAATGAACATACTCAAGTCTTTGAAAAGTCTACATGCATATTGGCACAATATGTTGAGTTATCTAATGCTTTCTGTTTTTCCCTTTATACATTATTTTGCACAAACATAATCCTATGAAAAACTGGTCAAGATGTATAATTTCTGAAAACAAGTCATAGGATTTTAGTTCATTCGTGGTCAGCAAAAGTCATCCTCCTTTGATTAAAAAAATATTCTCTCATAACTTATTGAATAGCTGACGTTAGTGTGTGCTGCATATGGCTTAAAATCAACATAACTCAAGGTTTTTACATTATGGCAGAGCTAAGCTCGGAATAATTGTCATGTGCAATTCTTAGAATCAATTAATTATAATAGTCACATTTATCCTTTGAGGAGTACAGTATTTTCCATCGAGCCCTAGAAAAAATGATCAAAAATGGGTCATGAATATAAGTCTCCAAATGGAGGCCATAAAATATTGTTTCATGCATCCAAGATGGAAAACAAAACATTCAAGTTCAGGAAAAAACAAGGACATCCGATCACCAATGTTCAGGAAGAATTGCCATTAAACTTAGAGCCCTAAACCACTCAGTAGATTTTATAGCTTGCTTAACAGAATGTAAAACTATTACCCAGTTAAGTGAAAGCTTGTAACAAATCTAGGTTTTGGCATTTCTTAAAGCTGAACAATATATTGTTCTCCCATAATCAATCAAAGAAATTAAATCTTGAATCTTTTTGCTTCATCTAAAAGCAACTCGTTACAAAATATTCCTTAAGAAAAGACTGCTAAGTTGTTAGCACTTCACTTGGATAGTGCTTCTGGTACACTTTCCAAAGGTATGTGTGATAGATTGTGGAAGAATCTATTTCCTTCATCTAAATGCAACTCTGCTAGAAAACGTTCCTCAAAAAAAGACTGCTAAATTGTAAGCTTTTTACTTGAAGTGTGCTTTTGGCACTCTTTCCAAATATCTCTAAAACACCTGGGGAACACCGCGTGGCCTAATGGATAAGGCATCTGACTTCGGATCAGAAGATTGAGGGTTCAAGTCCCTTCGTGGTCGGGAACATTTCTTTCCTCATGAACTTAAACTTACCAAACTCTGTTTTAATTGACTCCATGAGAGTGTTGCAAAACATTTACATTTCAAAACTTGATTTCAACCAAAATTTCAATGAACATACTCAAGTCTTTGAAAAGTCTACATGCATATTGGCACAATATGTTGAGTTATCTAATGCTTTCTGTTTTTCCCTTTATACATTATTTTGCACAAACATAATCCTATGAAAAACTGGTCAAGATGTATAATTTCTGAAAACAAGTCATAGGATTTTAGTTCATTCGTGGTCAGCAAAAGTCATCCTCCTTTGATTAAAAAAATATTCTCTCATAACTTATTGAATAGCTGACGTTAGTGTGTGCTGCATATGGCTTAAAATCAACATAACTCAAGGTTTTTACATTATGGCAGAGCTAAGCTCGGAATAATTGTCATGTGCAATTCTTAGAATCAATTAATTATAATAGTCACATTTATCCTTTGAGGAGTACAGTATTTTCCATCGAGCCCTAGAAAAAATGATCAAAAATGGGTCATGAATATAAGTCTCCAAATGGAGGCCATAAAATATTGTTTCATGCATCCAAGATGGAAAACAAAACATTCAAGTTCAGGAAAAAACAAGGACATCCGATCACCAATGTTCAGGAAGAATTGCCATTAAACTTAGAGCCCTAAACCACTCAGTAGATTTTATAGCTTGCTTAACAGAATGTAAAACTATTACCCAGTTAAGTGAAAGCTTGTAACAAATCTAGGTTTTGGCATTTCTTAAAGCTGAACAATATATTGTTCTCCCATAATCAATCAAAGAAATTAAATCTTGAATCTTTTTGCTTCATCTAAAAGCAACTCGTTACAAAATATTCCTTAAGAAAAGACTGCTAAGTTGTTAGCACTTCACTTGGATAGTGCTTCTGGTACACTTTCCAAAGGTATGTGTGATAGATTGTGGAAGAATCTATTTCCTTCATCTAAATGCAACTCTGCTAGAAAACGTTCCTCAAAAAAAGACTGCTAAATTGTAAGCTTTTTACTTGAAGTGTGCTTTTGGCACTCTTTCCAAATATCTCTAAAACACCTGGGGAAGACCGCGTGGCCTAATGGATAAGGCATCTGACTTCGGATCAGAAGATTGAGGGTTCAAGTCCCTTCGTGGTCGGGAACATTTCTTTCCTCATGAACTTAAACTTACCAAACTCTGTTTTAATTGACTCCATGAGAGTGTTGCAAAACATTTACATTTCAAAACTTGATTTCAACCAAAATTTCAATGAACATACTCAAGTCTTTGAAAAGTCTACATGCATATTGGCACAATATGTTGAGTTATCTAATGCTTTCTGTTTTTCCCTTTATACATTATTTTGCACAAACATAATCCTATGAAAAACTGGTCAAGATGTATAATTTCTGAAAACAAGTCATAGGATTTTAGTTCATTCGTGGTCAGCAAAAGTCATCCTCCTTTGATTAAAAAAATATTCTCTCATAACTTATTGAATAGCTGACGTTAGTGTGTGCTGCATATGGCTTAAAATCAACATAACTCAAGGTTTTTACATTATGGCAGAGCTAAGCTCGGAATAATTGTCATGTGCAATTCTTAGAATCAATTAATTATAATAGTCACATTTATCCTTTGAGGAGTACAGTATTTTCCATCGAGCCCTAGAAAAAATGATCAAAAATGGGTCATGAATATAAGTCTCCAAATGGAGGCCATAAAATATTGTTTCATGCATCCAAGATGGAAAACAAAACATTCAAGTTCAGGAAAAAACAAGGACATCCGATCACCAATGTTCAGGAAGAATTGCCATTAAACTTAGAGCCCTAAACCACTCAGTAGATTTTATAGCTTGCTTAACAGAATGTAAAACTATTACCCAGTTAAGTGAAAGCTTGTAACAAATCTAGGTTTTGGCATTTCTTAAAGCTGAACAATATATTGTTCTCCCATAATCAATCAAAGAAATTAAATCTTGAATCTTTTTGCTTCATCTAAAAGCAACTCGTTACAAAATATTCCTTAAGAAAAGACTGCTAAGTTGTTAGCACTTCACTTGGATAGTGCTTCTGGTACACTTTCCAAAGGTATGTGTGATAGATTGTGGAAGAATCTATTTCCTTCATCTAAATGCAACTCTGCTAGAAAACGTTCCTCAAAAAAAGACTGCTAAATTGTAAGCTTTTTACTTGAAGTGTGCTTTTGGCACTCTTTCCAAATATCTCTAAAACACCTGGGGAAGACCGCGTGGCCTAATGGATAAGGCATCTGACTTCGGATCAGAAGATTGAGGGTTCAAGTCCCTTCGTGGTCGGGAACATTTCTTTCCTCATGAACTTAAACTTACCAAACTCTGTTTTAATTGACTCCATGAGAGTGTTGCAAAACATTTACATTTCAAAACTTGATTTCAACCAAAATTTCAATGAACATACTCAAGTCTTTGAAAAGTCTACATGCATATTGGCACAATATGTTGAGTTATCTAATGCTTTCTGTTTTTCCCTTTATACATTATTTTGCACAAACATAATCCTATGAAAAACTGGTCAAGATGTATAATTTCTGAAAACAAGTCATAGGATTTTAGTTCATTCGTGGTCAGCAAAAGTCATCCTCCTTTGATTAAAAAAATATTCTCTCATAACTTATTGAATAGCTGACGTTAGTGTGTGCTGCATATGGCTTAAAATCAACATAACTCAAGGTTTTTACATTATGGCAGAGCTAAGCTCGGAATAATTGTCATGTGCAATTCTTAGAATCAATTAATTATAATAGTCACATTTATCCTTTGAGGAGTACAGTATTTTCCATCGAGCCCTAGAAAAAATGATCAAAAATGGGTCATGAATATAAGTCTCCAAATGGAGGCCATAAAATATTGTTTCATGCATCCAAGATGGAAAACAAAACATTCAAGTTCAGGAAAAAACAAGGACATCCGATCACCAATGTTCAGGAAGAATTGCCATTAAACTTAGAGCCCTAAACCACTCAGTAGATTTTATAGCTTGCTTAACAGAATGTAAAACTATTACCCAGTTAAGTGAAAGCTTGTAACAAATCTAGGTTTTGGCATTTCTTAAAGCTGAACAATATATTGTTCTCCCATAATCAATCAAAGAAATTAAATCTTGAATCTTTTTGCTTCATCTAAAAGCAACTCGTTACAAAATATTCCTTAAGAAAAGACTGCTAAGTTGTTAGCACTTCACTTGGATAGTGCTTCTGGTACACTTTCCAAAGGTATGTGTGATAGATTGTGGAAGAATCTATTTCCTTCATCTAAATGCAACTCTGCTAGAAAACGTTCCTCAAAAAAAGACTGCTAAATTGTAAGCTTTTTACTTGAAGTGTGCTTTTGACACTCTTTCCAAATATCTCTAAAACACCTGGGGAAGACCGCGTGGCCTAATGGATAAGGCATCTGACTTCGGATCAGAAGATTGAGGGTTCAAGTCCCTTCGTGGTCGGGAACATTTCTTTCCTCATGAACTTAAACTTACCAAACTCTGTTTTAATTGACTCCATGAGAGTGTTGCAAAACATTTACATTTCAAAACTTGATTTCGACCAAAATTTCAATGAACATACTCAAGTCTTTGAAAAGTCTACATGCATATTGGCACAATATGTTGAGTTATCTAATGCTTTCTGTTTTTCCCTTTATACATTATTTTGCACAAACATAATCCTATGAAAAACTGGT
>NC_134410.1:30062912-30072912 GCF_038048845.1 Mixophyes fleayi
GCTAAGCTCGGAATAATTGTCATGTGCAATTCTTAGAATCAATTAATTATAATAGTCACATTTATCCTTTGAGGAGTACAGTATTTTCCATCGAGCCCTAGAAAAAATGATCAAAAATGGGTCATGAATATAAGTCTCCAAATGGAGGCCATAAAATATTGTTTCATGCATCCAAGATGGAAAACAAAACATTCAAGTTCAGGAAAAAACAAGGACATCCGATCACCAATGTTCAGGAAGAATTGCCATTGAACTTAGAGCCCTAAACCACTCAGTAGATTTTATAGCTTGCTTAATAGAATGTAAAACTATTACCCAGTTAAGTGAAAGCTTGTAACAAATCTAGGTTTTGGCATTTCTTAAAGCTGAACAATATATTGTTCTCCCATAATCAATCAAAGAAATTAAATCTTGAATCTTTTTGCTTCATCTAAAAGCAACTCGTTACAAAATATTCCTTAAGAAAAGACTGCTAAGTTGTTAGCACTTCACTTGGATAGTGCTTCTGGTACACTTTCCAAAGGTATGTGTGATAGATTGTGGAAGAATCTATTTCCTTCATCTAAATGCAACTCTGCTAGAAAACGTTCCTCAAAAAAAGACTGCTAAATTGTAAGCTTTTTACTTGAAGTGTGCTTTTGGCACTCTTTCCAAATATCTCTAAAACACCTGGGGAAGACCGCGTGGCCTAATGGATAAGGCGTCTGACTTCGGATCAGAAGATTGAGGGTTCAAGTCCCTTCGTGGTCGGGAACATTTCTTTCCTCATGAACTTAAACTTACCAAACTCTGTTTTAATTGACTCCATGAGAGTGTTGCAAAACATTTACATTTCAAAACTTGATTTCGACCAAAATTTCAATGAACATACTCAAGTCTTTGAAAAGTCTACATGCATATTGGCACAATATGTTGAGTTATCTAATGCTTTCTGTTTTTCCCTTTATACATTATTTTGCACAAACATAATCCTATGAAAAACTGGTCAAGATGTATAATTTCTGAAAACAAGTCATAGGATTTTAGTTCATTCGTGGTCAGCAAAAGTCATCCTCCTTTGATTAAAAAAATATTCTCTCATAACTTATTGAATAGCTGACGTTAGTGTGTGCTGCATATGGCTTAAAATCAACATAACTCAAGGTTTTTACATTATGGCAGAGCTAAGCTCGGAATAATTGTCATGTGCAATTCTTAGAATCAATTAATTATAATAGTCACATTTATCCTTTGAGGAGTACAGTATTTTCCATCGAGCCCTAGAAAAAATGATCAAAAATGGGTCATGAATATAAGTCTCCAAATGGAGGCCATAAAATATTGTTTCATGCATCCAAGATGGAAAACAAAACATTCAAGTTCAGGAAAAAACAAGGACATCCGATCACCAATGTTCAGGAAGAATTGCAATTAAACTTAGAGCCCTAAACCACTCAGTAGATTTTATAGCTTGCTTAACAGAATGTAAAACTATTACCCAGTTAAGTGAAAGCTTGTAACAAATCTAGGTTTTGGCATTTCTTAAAGCTGAACAATATATTGTTCTCCCATAATCAATCAAAGAAATTAAATCTTGAATCTTTTTGCTTCATCTAAAAGCAACTCGTTACAAAATATTCCTTAAGAAAAGACTGCTAAGTTGTTAGCACTTCACTTGGATAGTGCTTCTGGTACACTTTCCAAAGGTATGTGTGATAGATTGTGGAAGAATCTATTTCCTTCATCTAAATGCAACTCTGCTAGAAAACGTTCCTCAAAAAAAGACTGCTAAATTGTAAGCTTTTTACTTGAAGTGTGCTTTTGGCACTCTTTCCAAATATCTCTAAAACACCTGGGGAAGACCGCGTGGCCTAATGGATAAGGCGTCTGACTTCGGATCAGAAGATTGAGGGTTCAAGTCCCTTTGTGGTCGGGAACATTTCTTTCCTCATGAACTTAAACTTACCAAACTCTGTTTTAATTGACTCCATGAGAGTGTTGCAAAACATTTACATTTCAAAACTTGATTTCGACCAAAATTTCAATGAACATACTCAAGTCTTTGAAAAGTCTACATGCATATTGGCACAATATGTTGAGTTATCTAATGCTTTCTGTTTTTCCCTTTATACATTATTTTGCACAAACATAATCCTATGAAAAACTGGTCAAGATGTATAATTTCTGAAAACAAGTCATAGGATTTTAGTTCATTCGTGGTCAGCAAAAGTCATCCTCCTTTGATTAAAAAAATATTCTCTCATAACTTATTGAATAGCTGACGTTAGTGTGTGCTGCATATGGCTTAAAATCAACATAACTCAAGGTTTTTACATTATGGCAGAGCTAAGCTCGGAATAATTGTCATGTGCAATTCTTAGAATCAATTAATTATAATAGTCACATTTATCCTTTGAGGAGTACAGTATTTTCCATCGAGCCCTAGAAAAAATGATCAAAAATGGGTCATGAATATAAGTCTCCAAATGGAGGCCATAAAATATTGTTTCATGCATCCAAGATGGAAAACAAAACATTCAAGTTCAGGAAAAAACAAGGACATCCGATCACCAATGTTCAGGAAGAATTGCCATTGAACTTAGAGCAATAAAACCACTCAGTAGATTTTATAGCTTGCTTAATAGAATGTAAAACTATTACCCAGTTAAGTGAAAGCTTGTAACAAATCTAGGTTTTGGCATTTCTTAAAGCTGAACAATATATTGTTCTCCCATAATCAATCAAAGAAATTAAATCTTGAATCTTTTTGCTTCATCTAAAAGCAACTCGTTACAAAATATTCCTTAAGAAAAGACTGCTAAGTTGTTAGCACTTCACTTGGATAGTGCTTCTGGTACACTTTCCAAAGGTATGTGTGATAGATTGTGGAAGAATCTATTTCCTTCATCTAAATGCAACTCTGCTAGAAAACGTTCCTCAAAAAAAGACTGCTAAATTGTAAGCTTTTTACTTGAAGTGTGCTTTTGGCACTCTTTCCAAATATCTCTAAAACACCTGGGGAAGACCGCGTGGCCTAATGGATAAGGCGTCTGACTTCGGATCAGAAGATTGAGGGTTCAAGTCCCTTCGTGGTCGGGAACATTTCTTTCCTCATGAACTTAAACTTACCAAACTCTGTTTTAATTGACTCCATGAGAGTGTTGCAAAACATTTACATTTCAAAACTTGATTTCGACCAAAATTTCAATGAACATACTCAAGTCTTTGAAAAGTCTACATGCATATTGGCACAATATGTTGAGTTATCTAATGCTTTCTGTTTTTCCCTTTATACATTATTTTGCACAAACATAATCCTATGAAAAACTGGTCAAGATGTATAATTTCTGAAAACAAGTCATAGGATTTTAGTTCATTCGTGGTCAGCAAAAGTCATCCTCCTTTGATTAAAAAAATATTCTCTCATAACTTATTGAATAGCTGACGTTAGTGTGTGCTGCATATGGCTTAAAATCAACATAACTCAAGGTTTTTACATTATGGCAGAGCTAAGCTCGGAATAATTGTCATGTGCAATTCTTAGAATCAATTAATTATAATAGTCACATTTATCCTTTGAGGAGTACAGTATTTTCCATCGAGCCCTAGAAAAAATGATCAAAAATGGGTCATGAATATAAGTCTCCAAATGGAGGCCATAAAATATTGTTTCATGCATCCAAGATGGAAAACAAAACATTCAAGTTCAGGAAAAAACAAGGACATACGATCACCAATGTTCAGGAAGAATTGCCATTAAACTTAGAGCCCTAAACCACTCAGTAGATTTTATAGCTTGCTTAACAGAATGTAAAACTATTACCCAGTTAAGTGAAAGCTTGTAACAAATCTAGGTTTTGGCATTTCTTAAAGCTGAACAATATATTGTTCTCCCATAATCAATCAAAGAAATTAAATCTTGAATCTTTTTGCTTCATCTAAAAGCAACTCGTTACAAAATATTCCTTAAGAAAAGACTGCTAAGTTGTTAGCACTTCACTTGGATAGTGCTTCTGGTACACTTTCCAAAGGTATGTGTGATAGATTGTGGAAGAATCTATTTCCTTCATCTAAATGCAACTCTGCTAGAAAACGTTCCTCAAAAAAAGACTGCTAAATTGTAAGCTTTTTACTTGAAGTGTGCTTTTGGCACTCTTTCCAAATATCTCTAAAACACCTGGGGAAGACCGCGTGGCCTAATGGATAAGGCGTCTGACTTCGGATCAGAAGATTGAGGGTTCAAGTCCCTTCGTGGTCGGGAACATTTCTTTCCTCATGAACTTAAACTTACCAAACTCTGTTTTAATTGACTCCATGAGAGTGTTGCAAAACATTTACATTTCAAAACTTGATTTCGACCAAAATTTCAATGAACATACTCAAGTCTTTGAAAAGTCTACATGCATATTGGCACAATATGTTGAGTTATCTAATGCTTTCTGTTTTTCCCTTTATACATTATTTTGCACAAACATAATCCTATGAAAAACTGGTCAGGATGTATAATTTCTGAAAACAAGTCATAGGATTTTAGTTCATTCGTGGTCAGCAAAAGTCATCCTCCTTTGATTAAAAAAATATTCTCTCATAACTTATTGAATAGCTGACGTTAGTGTGTGCTGCATATGGCTTAAAATCAACATAACTCAAGGTTTTTACATTATGGCAGAGCTAAGCTCGGAATAATTGTCATGTGCAATTCTTAGAATCAATTAATTATAATAGTCACATTTATCCTTTGAGGAGTACAGTATTTTCCATCGAGCCCTAGAAAAAATGATCAAAAATGGGTCATGAATATAAGTCTCCAAATGGAGGCCATAAAATATTGTTTCATGCATCCAAGATGGAAAACAAAACATTCAAGTTCAGGAAAAAACAAGGACATCCGATCACCAATGTTCAGGAAGAATTGCCATTAAACTTAGAGCCCTAAACCACTCAGTAGATTTTATAGCTTGCTTAACAGAATGTAAAACTATTACCCAGTTAAGTGAAAGCTTGTAACAAATCTAGGTTTTGGCATTTCTTAAAGCTGAACAATATATTGTTCTCCCATAATCAATCAAAGAAATTAAATCTTGAATCTTTTTGCTTCATCTAAAAGCAACTCGTTACAAAATATTCCTTAAGAAAAGACTGCTAAGTTGTTAGCACTTCACTTGGATAGTGCTTCTGGTACACTTTCCAAAGGTATGTGTGATAGATTGTGGAAGAATCTATTTCCTTCATCTAAATGCAACTCTGCTAGAAAACGTTCCTCAAAAAAAGACTGCTAAATTGTAAGCTTTTTACTTGAAGTGTGCTTTTGGCACTCTTTCCAAATATCTCTAATACACCTGGGGAAGACCACGTGGCCTAATGGATAAGGCGTCTGACTTCGGATCAGAAGATTGAGTGTTCAAGTCCCTTCGTGGTCGGGAACATTTCTTTCCTCATGAACTTAAACTTACCAAACTCTGTTTTAAGAGTGTTGCAAAACATTTACATTTCAAAACTTGATTTCGACCAAAATTTCAATGAACATACTCAAGTCTTTGAAAAGTCTACATGCATATTGGCACAATATGTTGAGTTATCTAATGCTTTCTGTTTTTCCCTTTATACATTATTTTGCACAAACATAATCCTATGAAAAACTGGTCAAGATGTATAATTTCTGAAAACAAGTCATAGGATTTTAGTTCATTCGTGGTCAGCAAAAGTCATCCTCCTTTGATTAAAAAAATATTCTCTCATAACTTATTGAATAGCTGACGTTAGTGTGTGCTGCATATGGCTTAAAATCAACATAACTCAAGGTTTTTACATTATGGCAGAGCTAAGCTCGGAATAATTGTCATGTGCAATTCTTAGAATCAATTAATTATAATAGTCACATTTATCCTTTGAGGAGTACAGTATTTTCCATCGAGCCCTAGAAAAAATGATCAAAAATGGGTCATGAATATAAGTCTCCAAATGGAGGCCATAAAATATTGTTTCATGCATCCAAGATGGAAAACAAAACATTCAAGTTCAGGAAAAAACAAGGACATCCGATCACCAATGTTCAGGAAGAATTGCCATTAAACTTAGAGCCCTAAACCACTCAGTAGATTTTATAGCTTGCTTAACAGAATGTAAAACTATTACCCAGTTAAGTGAAAGCTTGTAACAAATCTAGGTTTTGGCATTTCTTAAAGCTGAACAATATATTGTTCTCCCATAATCAATCAAAGAAATTAAATCTTGAATCTTTTTGCTTCATCTAAAAGCAACTCGTTACAAAATATTCCTTAAGAAAAGACTGCTAAGTTGTTAGCACTTCACTTGGATAGTGCTTCTGGTACACTTTGAAAAGGTATGTGTGATAGATTGTGGAAGAATCTATTTCCTTCATCTAAATGCAACTCTGCTAGAAAACGTTCCTCAAAAAAAGACTGCTAAATTGTAAGCTTTTTACTTGAAGTGTGCTTTTGGCACTCTTTCCAAATATCTCTAAAACACCTAGGGAAGACCGCGTGGCCTAATGGATAAGGCATCTGACTTCGGATCAGAAGATTGAGGGTTCAAGTCCCTTCGTGGTCGGGAACATTTCTTTCCTCATGAACTTAAACTTACCAAACTCTGTTTTAATTGACTCCATGAGAGTGTTGCAAAACATTTACATTTCAAAACTTGATTTCAACCAAAATTTCAATGAACATACTCAAGTCTTTGAAAAGTCTACATGCATATTGGCACAATATGTTGAGTTATCTAATGCTTTCTGTTTTTCCCTTTATACATTATTTTGCACAAACATAATCCTATGAAAAACTGGTCAAGATGTATAATTTCTGAAAACAAGTCATAGGATTTTAGTTCATTCGTGGTCAGCAAAAGTCATCCTCCTTTGATTAAAAAAATATTCTCTCATAACTTATTGAATAGCTGACGTTAGTGTGTGCTGCATATGGCTTAAAATCAACATAACTCAAGGTTTTTACATTATGGCAGAGCTAAGCTCGGAATAATTGTCATGTGCAATTCTTAGAATCAATTAATTATAATAGTCACATTTATCCTTTGAGGAGTACAGTATTTTCCATCGAGCCCTAGAAAAAATGATCAAAAATGGGTCATGAATATAAGTCTCCAAATGGAGGCCATAAAATATTGTTTCATGCATCCAAGATGGAAAACAAAACATTCAAGTTCAGGAAAAAACAAGGACATCCGATCACCAATGTTCAGGAAGAATTGCCATTAAACTTAGAGCCCTAAACCACTCAGTAGATTTTATAGCTTGCTTAACAGAATGTAAAACTATTACCCAGTTAAGTGAAAGCTTGTAACAAATCTAGGTTTTGGCATTTCTTAAAGCTGAACAATATATTGTTCTCCCATAATCAATCAAAGAAATTAAATCTTGAATCTTTTTACTTCATCTAAAAGCAACTCGTTACAAAATATTCCTTAAGAAAAGACTGCTAAGTTGTTAGCACTTCACTTGGATAGTGCTTCTGGTACACTTTCCAAAGGTATGTGTGATAGATTGTGGAAGAATCTATTTCCTTCATCTAAATGCAACTCTGCTAGAAAACGTTCCTCAAAAAAAGACTGCTAAATTGTAAGCTTTTTACTTGAAGTGTGCTTTTGGCACTCTTTCCAAATATCTCTAAAACACCTAGGGAAGACCGCGTGGCCTAATGGATAAGGCATCTGACTTCAGACTTGAGGGTTCAAGTCCCTTCGTGGTCGGGAACATTTCTTTCCTCATGAACTTAAACTTACCAAACTCTGTTTTAATTGACTCCATGAGAGTGTTGCAAAACATTTACATTTCAAAACTTGATTTCGACCAAAATTTCAATGAACATACTCAAGTCTTTGAAAAGTCTACATGCATATTGGCACAATATGTTGAGTTATCTAATGCTTTCTGTTTTTCCCTTTATACATTATTTAGCACAAACATAATCCTATGAAAAACTGGTCAAGATGTATAATTTCTGAAAACAAGTCATAGGATTTTAGTTCATTCGTGGTCAGCAAAAGTCATCCTCCTTTGATTAAAAAAATATTCTCTCATAACTTATTGAATAGCTGACGTTAGTGTGTGCTGCATATGGCTTAAAATCAACATAACTCAAGGTTTTTACATTATGGCAGAGCTAAGCTCGGAATAATTGTCATGTGCAATTCTTAGAATCAATTAATTATAATAGTCACATTTATCCTTTGAGGAGTACAGTATTTTCCATCGAGCCCTAGAAAAAATGATCAAAAATGGGTCATGAATATAAGTCTCCAAATGGAGGCCATAAAATATTGTTTCATGCATCCAAGATGGAAAACAAAACATTCAAGTTCAGGAAAAAACAAGGACATCCGATCACCAATGTTCAGGAAGAATTGCCATTAAACTTAGAGCCCTAAACCACTCAGTAGATTTTATAGCTTGCTTAACAGAATGTAAAACTATTACCCAGTTAAGTGAAAGCTTGTAACAAATCTAGGTTTTGGCATTTCTTAAAGCTGAACAATATATTGTTCTCCCATAATCAATCAAAGAAATTAAATCTTGAATCTTTTTACTTCATCTAAAAGCAACTCGTTACAAAATATTCCTTAAGAAAAGACTGCTAAGTTGTTAGCACTTCACTTGGATAGTGCTTCTGGTACACTTTCCAAAGGTATGTGTGATAGATTGTGGAAGAATCTATTTCCTTCATCTAAATGCAACTCTGCTAGAAAACGTTCCTCAAAAAAAGACTGCTAAATTGTAAGCTTTTTACTTGAAGTGTGCTTTTGGCACTCTTTCCAAATATCTCTAAAACACCTAGGGAAGACCGCGTGGCCTAATGGATAAGGCATCTGACTTCAGACTTGAGGGTTCAAGTCCCTTCGTGGTCGGGAACATTTCTTTCCTCATGAACTTAAACTTACCAAACTCTGTTTTAATTGACTCCATGAGAGTGTTGCAAAACATTTACATTTCAAAACTTGATTTCGACCAAAATTTCAATGAACATACTCAAGTCTTTGAAAAGTCTACATGCATATTGGCACAATATGTTGAGTTATCTAATGCTTTCTGTTTTTCCCTTTATACATTATTTTGCACAAACATAATCCTATGAAAAACTGGTCAAGATGTATAATTTCTGAAAACAAGTCATAGGATTTTAGTTCATTCGTGGTCAGCAAAAGTCATCCTCCTTTGATTAAAAAAATATTCTATCATAACTTATTGAATAGCTGACGTTAGTGTGTGCTGCATATGGCTTAAAATCAACATAACTCAAGGTTTTTACATTATGGCAGAGCTAAGCTCGGAATAATTGTCATGTGCAATTCTTAGAATCAATTAATTATAATAGTCACATTTATCCTTTGAGGAGTACAGTATTTTCCATCGAGCCCTAGAAAAAATGATCAAAAATGGGTCATGAATATAAGTCTCCAAATGGAGGCCATAAAATATTGTTTCATGCATCCAAGATGGAAAACAAAACATTCAAGTTCAGGAAAAAACAAGGACATCCGATCACCAATGTTCAGGAAGAATTGCCATTAAACTTAGAGCCCTAAACCACTCAGTAGATTTTATAGCTTGCTTAACAGAATGTAAAACTATTACCCAGTTAAGTGAAAGCTTGTAACAAATCTAGGTTTTGGCATTTCTTAAAGCTGAACAATATATTGTTCTCCCATAATCAATCAAAGAAATTAAATCTTGAATCTTTTTACTTCATCTAAAAGCAACTCGTTACAAAATATTCCTTAAGAAAAGACTGCTAAGTTGTTAGCACTTCACTTGGATAGTGCTTCTGGTACACTTTCCAAAGGTATGTGTGATAGATTGTGGAAGAATCTATTTCCTTCATCTAAATGCAACTCTGCTAGAAAACGTTCCTCAAAAAAAGACTGCTAAATTGTAAGCTTTTTACTTGAAGTGTGCTTTTGGCACTCTTTCCAAATATCTCTAAAACACCTCGGGAAGACCGCGTGGCCTAATGGATAAGGCATCTGACTTCAGACTTGAGGGTTCAAG
>NC_134410.1:30082912-30085412 GCF_038048845.1 Mixophyes fleayi
TTTGCTTCATCTAAAAGCAACTCGTTACAAAATATTCCTTAAGAAAAGACTGCTAAGTTGTTAGCACTTCACTTGGATAGTGCTTCTGGTACACTTTCCAAAGGTATGTGTGATAGATTGTGGAAGAATCTATTTCCTTCATCTAAATGCAACTCTGCTAGAAAACGTTCCTCAAAAAAAGACTGCTAAATTGTAAGCTTTTTACTTGAAGTGTGCTTTTGGCACTCTTTCCAAATATCTCTAAAACACCTGGGGAAGACCACGTGGCCTAATGGATAAGGCGTCTGACTTCAGATCAGAAGATTGAGGGTTCAAGTCCCTTCGTGGTCGGGAACATTTCTTTCCTCATGAACTTAAACTTACCAAACTCTGTTTTAATTGACTCCATGAGAGTGTTGCAAAACATTTACATTTCAAAACTTGATTTCGACCAAAATTTCAATGAACATACTCAAGTCTTTGAAAAGTCTACATGCATATTGGCACAATATGTTGAGTTATCTAATGCTTTCTGTTTTTCCCTTTATACATTATTTTGCACAAACATAATCCTATGAAAAACTGGTCAAGATGTATAATTTCTGAAAACAAGTCATAGGATTTTAGTTCATTCGTGGTCAGCAAAAGTCATCCTCCTTTGATTAAAAAAATATTCTCTCATAACTTATTGAATAGCTGACGTTAGTGTGTGCTGCATATGGCTTAAAATCAACATAACTCAAGGTTTTTACATTATGGCAGAGCTAAGCTCGGAATAATTGTCATGTGCAATTCTTAGAATCAATTAATTATAATAGTCACATTTATCCTTTGAGGAGTACAGTATTTTCCATCGAGCCCTAGAAAAAATGATCAAAAATGGGTCATGAATATAAGTCTCCAAATGGAGGCCATAAAATATTGTTTCATGCATCCAAGATGGAAAACAAAACATTCAAGTTCAGGAATAAACAAGGACATCCGATCACCAATGTTCAGGAAGAATTGCCATTAAACTTAGAGCCCTAAACCACTCAGTAGATTTTATAGCTTGCTTAACAGAATGTAAAACTATTACCCAGTTAAGTGAAAGCTTGTAACAAATCTAGGTTTTGGCATTTCTTAAAGCTGAACAATATATTGTTCTCCCATAATCAATCAAAGAAATTAAATCTTGAATCTTTTTGCTTCATCTAAAAGCAACTCGTTACAAAATATTCCTTAAGAAAAGACTGCTAAGTTGTTAGCACTTCACTTGGATAGTGCTTCTGGTACACTTTCCAAAGGTATGTGTGATAGATTGTGGAAGAATCTATTTCCTTCATCTAAATGCAACTCTGCTAGAAAACGTTCCTCAAAAAAAGACTGCTAAATTGTAAGCTTTTTACTTGAAGTGTGCTTTTGGCACTCTTTCCAAATATCTCTAAAACACCTGGGGAAGACCACGTGGCCTAATGGATAAGGCGTCTGACTTCGGATCAGAAGATTGAGGGTTCAAGTCCCTTCGTGGTCGGGAACATTTCTTTCCTCATGAACTTAAACTTACCAAACTCTGTTTTAATTGACTCCATGAGAGTGTTGCAAAACATTTACATTTCAAAACTTGATTTCGACCAAAATTTCAATGAACATACTCAAGTCTTTGAAAAGTCTACATGCATATTGGCACAATATGTTGAGTTATCTAATGCTTTCTGTTTTTCCCTTTATACATTATTTAGCACAAACATAATCCTATGAAAAACTGGTCAAGATGTATAATTTCTGAAAACAAGTCATAGGATTTTAGTTCATTCGTGGTCAGCAAAAGTCATCCTCCTTTGATTAAAAAAATATTCTCTCATAACTTATTGAATAGCTGACGTTAGTGTGTGCTGCATATGGCTTAAAATCAACATAACTCAAGGTTTTTACATTATGGCAGAGCTAAGCTCGGAATAATTGTCATGTGCAATTCTTAGAATCAATTAATTATAATAGTCACATTTATCCTTTGAGGAGTACAGTATTTTCCATCGAGCCCTAGAAAAAATGATCAAAAATGGGTCATGAATATAAGTCTCCAAATGGAGGCCATAAAATATTGTTTCATGCATCCAAGATGGAAAACAAAACATTCAAGTTCAGGAAAAAACAAGGACATCCGATCACCAATGTTCAGGAAGAATTGCCATTAAACTTAGAGCCCTAAACCACTCAGTAGATTTTATAGCTTGCTTAACAGAATGTAAAACTATTACCCAGTTAAGTGAAAGCTTGTAACAAATCTAGGTTTTGGCATTTCTTAAAGCTGAACAATATATTGTTCTCCCATAATCAATCAAAGAAATTAAATCTTGAATCTTTTTGCTTCATCTAAAAGCAACTCGTTACAAAATATTCCTTAAGAAAAGACTGCTAAGTTGTTAGCACTTCACTTGGATAGTGCTTCTGGTACACTTTCCAAAGGTATGTGTGATAGATTGTGGAAGAATCTATTTCCTTCATCTAAATGCAACTCTGCTAGAAAACGTTCCTCAAA
>NC_134410.1:30092912-30097912 GCF_038048845.1 Mixophyes fleayi
TTACATTATGGCAGAGCTAAGCTCGGAATAATTGTCATGTGCAATTCTTAGAATCAATTAATTATAATAGTCACATTTATCCTTTGAGGAGTACAGTATTTTCCATCGAGCCCTAGAAAAAATGATCAAAAATGGGTCATGAATATAAGTCTCCAAATGGAGGCCATAAAATATTGTTTCATGCATCCAAGATGGAAAACAAAACATTCAAGTTCAGGAAAAAACAAGGACATCCGATCACCAATGTTCAGGAAGAATTGCCATTAAACTTAGAGCCCTAAACCACTCAGTAGATTTTATAGCTTGCTTAACAGAATGTAAAACTATTACCCAGTTAAGTGAAAGCTTGTAACAAATCTAGGTTTTGGCATTTCTTAAAGCTGAACAATATATTGTTCTCCCATAATCAATCAAAGAAATTAAATCTTGAATCTTTTTGCTTCATCTAAAAGCAACTCGTTACAAAATATTCCTTAAGAAAAGACTGCTAAGTTGTTAGCACTTCACTTGGATAGTGCTTCTGGTACACTTTCCAAAGGTATGTGTGATAGATTGTGGAAGAATCTATTTCCTTCATCTAAATGCAACTCTGCTAGAAAACGTTCCTCAAAAAAAGACTGCTAAATTGTAAGCTTTTTACTTGAAGTGTGCTTTTGGCACTCTTTCCAAATATCTCTAAAACACCTAGGGAAGACCGCGTGGCCTAATGGATAAGGCATCTGACTTCGGATCAGAAGATTGAGGGTTCAAGTCCCTTCGTGGTCGGGAACATTTCTTTCCTCATGAACTTAAACTTACCAAACTCTGTTTTAATTGACTCCATGAGAGTGTTGCAAAACATTTACATTTCAAAACTTGATTTCAACCAAAATTTCAATGAACATACTCAAGTCTTTGAAAAGTCTACATGCATATTGGCACAATATGTTGAGTTATCTAATGCTTTCTGTTTTTCCCTTTATACATTATTTTGCACAAACATAATCCTATGAAAAACTGGTCAAGATGTATAATTTCTGAAAACAAGTCATAGGATTTTAGTTCATTCGTGGTCAGCAAAAGTCATCCTCCTTTGATTAAAAAAATATTCTCTCATAACTTATTGAATAGCTGACGTTAGTGTGTGCTGCATATGGCTTAAAATCAACATAACTCAAGGTTTTTACATTATGGCAGAGCTAAGCTCGGAATAATTGTCATGTGCAATTCTTAGAATCAATTAATTATAATAGTCACATTTATCCTTTGAGGAGTACAGTATTTTCCATCGAGCCCTAGAAAAAATGATCAAAAATGGGTCATGAATATAAGTCTCCAAATGGAGGCCATAAAATATTGTTTCATGCATCCAAGATGGAAAACAAAACATTCAAGTTCAGGAAAAAACAAGGACATCCGATCACCAATGTTCAGGAAGAATTGCCATTAAACTTAGAGCCCTAAACCACTCAGTAGATTTTATAGCTTGCTTAACAGAATGTAAAACTATTACCCAGTTAAGTGAAAGCTTGTAACAAATCTAGGTTTTGGCATTTCTTAAAGCTGAACAATATATTGTTCTCCCATAATCAATCAAAGAAATTAAATCTTGAATCTTTTTGCTTCATCTAAAAGCAACTCGTTACAAAATATTCCTTAAGAAAAGACTGCTAAGTTGTTAGCACTTCACTTGGATAGTGCTTCTGGTACACTTTCCAAAGGTATGTGTGATAGATTGTGGAAGAATCTATTTCCTTCATCTAAATGCAACTCTGCTAGAAAACGTTCCTCAAAAAAAGACTGCTAAATTGTAAGCTTTTTACTTGAAGTGTGCTTTTGGCACTCTTTCCAAATATCTCTAAAACACCTGGGGAAGACCGCGTGGCCTAATGGATAAGGCATCTGACTTCGGATCAGAAGATTGAGGGTTCAAGTCCCTTCGTGGTCGGGAACATTTCTTTCCTCATGAACTTAAACTTACCAAACTCTGTTTTAATTGACTCCATGAGAGTGTTGCAAAACATTTACATTTCAAAACTTGATTTCGACCAAAATTTCAATGAACATACTCAAGTCTTTGAAAAGTCTACATGCATATTGGCACAATATGTTGAGTTATCTAATGCTTTCTGTTTTTCCCTTTATACATTATTTTGCACAAACATAATCCTATGAAAAACTGGTCAAGATGTATAATTTCTGAAAACAAGTCATAGGATTTTAGTTCATTCGTGGTCAGCAAAAGTCATCCTCCTTTGATTAAAAAAATATTCTCTCATAACTTATTGAATAGCTGACGTTAGTGTGTGCTGCATATGGCTTAAAATCAACATAACTCAAGGTTTTTACATTATGGCAGAGCTAAGCTCGGAATAATTGTCATGTGCAATTCTTAGAATCAATTACTTATAATAGTCACATTTATCCTTTGAGGAGTACAGTATTTTCCATCGAGCCCTAGAAAAAATGATCAAAAATGGGTCATGAATATAAGTCTCCAAATGGAGGCCATAAAATATTGTTTCATGCATCCAAGATGGAAAACAAAACATTCAAGTTCAGGAAAAAACAAGGACATCCGATCAGGGCCGCCGAGAGGGGGGGGGAGCGGGTACTAATTACCCGGGCCCGGCATGTCAGGGGCCCGGCCCGGGCCCTTGCGCTGCTGATTTTTTTTAATTTTCAAATATTTTTTTTCAAAACGTTTTTTTTCCTTTTCTTTTTTTTTTTTTTTTTTTTTTTGGCAGGGGGGGGGGGCTCGGTCGTTGGTGGGGGGAGCAGGCTAGTTTAAAAAAAAAACAAAACATACTCACCTGATCGCGGAGCCGGCATCCCTCCTCTCTGCTGCTCTGTGCTCTATTCAGACTGTCTGAATGCTGGGTGTGATGTCATCATGTCATGCCCAGCATTCAGTCAGTCTGGAGCAATGGAGCACAGAGCAGCAGAGAAGACCAAGAGAGGAGAAAAGGTAAGTGAAGGGAGGAAAACGAGGGGGGCACAAAGGGGTTAAAAAACGGGGGGGGCAGCATGACAGAGGGGTTAAAAAATAAGGGGGAGCACAGAGGGGTTAAAAAACGGGAAAGCAGCATGTCAAAGGGGTTAAAAACGGGAAAGCAGCATGTCAAAGGGGTTAAAAACGGGGAAGCAGCATGTCAGAGGGGTTAAAAATGGGGAAGCAGCATGTCAGAGGGGTTAAAAAATTAGGGGGAGCACAGAGGGGTTAAAAAACGGGAAAGCAGCATGTCAAAGGGGTTAAAAACGGGGAAGCAGCATGTCAGAGGGGTTAAAAACGGGGAAGCAGCATGTCAGAGGGGTTAAAAAATTAGGGGGAGCACAGAGGGGTTAAAAAACGGGAAAGCAGCATGTCAAAGGGGTTAAAAACGGGGAAGCAGCATGTCAGAGGGGTTAAAAAATGAGGGGGAGCACAGAGGGGTTAAAAAATGGGAAAGCAGCATGTCAGAGGGGTTAAAAATTGAGGGGGAGCACAGAGGGGTTAAAAAATGGGAAAGCAGCATGTCAGAGGGGTTAAAAACGGGGGGGGGCAGCATGACAGAGGGGGTGAAAAAATGAGAGGGGCACAGATGGGTTAAAAAACGGGGCAGTATGGCACAGTGGGGTTAATAAACAGGGGTCAGCATGGCACAGTGGGGTTAAAAAATGGTGGGCAGCATGGCACAGTGGGGTTACAAAGGGGGGGGAGGCATGGCACAGTGGGATTGAAAAAGGGGGGGAGCAGCATAGTATAGTCTGATGAAGGGGAGCCAGATGAAGGGGGCAAAAACAGCATGGAGGGCACAGTGTGATCATAAGGCATGGCGATGATGAAGGGGCACATTATTGTAATATTGGAGCTGGAGGAAGGCCTAATTATTAATCGTGGATGGTATTGATTTAACGCCAGGGTTGTTTGGAATTATCTAAATGTAGCTATTTTTTTCCAAATAGGGCCCCCAGCATTCCAGGATCCAGACAAGCCGCAACTAAAGAAACATGCAGCCACAGGTGGAGAAAGTGAGAAGAACAGGTAGGAGAGAGCAGGACAGTATGTGAAATGTTGTGATTCTAGTAGGGACAATACCAATTTTTGGTGAATGTTGTGCCCAATGTAAGGTGTAGGCCAAGACTGAACTGTTTGTGTACACACTGCATTGTTTGTATACTACACTGTGGTGGTAGATGTCCTGAAAGTCAGGAGTGCTTGAACATATGTGACGCTCCGGCGAATTGAGAGCCTAGTGGTTTTTATGTTAGCCACGCCCCAATGGCACGTTTGCCACGCCCCAAAATGCATGACCACACCTCCCAAAATTTTTGCACCGCCGTTTGGCTAGCTACGCCCCTGAATGCATGACCATACACCTAAATTTTTTTGCGCCGCCATAAGGCGGCGCAAAAAAATTTTGGGGCTTATTTGACTATGAGGGGGGGCCCCATGAATTTGTTGTACCCGGGCCCTGAATTCTTCTTGGCAGCCCTGCATCCGATCACCAATGTTCAGGAAGAATTGCCATTAAACTTAGAGCCCTAAACCACTCAGTAGATTTTATAGCTTGCTTAACAGAATGTAAAACTATTACCCAGTTAAGTGAAAGCTTGTAACAAATCTAGGTTTTGGCATTTCTTAAAGCTGAACAATATATTGTTCTCCCATAATCAATCAAAGAAATTAAATCTTGAATCTTTTTGCTTCATCTAAAAGCAACTCGTTACAAAATATTCCTTAAGAAAAGACTGCTAAGTTGTTAGCACTTCACTTGGATAGTGCTTCTGGTACACTTTCCAAAGGTATGTGTGATAGATTGTGGAAGAATCTATTTCCTTCATCTAAATGCAACTCTGCTAGAAAACGTTCCTCAAAAAAAGACTGCTAAATTGTAAGCTTTTTACTTGAAGTGTGCTTTTGGCACTCTTTCCAAATATCTCTATAACACCTGGGGAAGACCGCGTGGCCTAATGGATAAGGCGTCTGACTTCAGATCAGAAGATTGAGGCTTCAAGTCCCTTCGTGGTCGGGAACATTT
>NC_134410.1:33763564-33916064 GCF_038048845.1 Mixophyes fleayi
TGGACAGGGAGGAGATAAGCGATGTGAAATAGAGTGACATTGGGTGTGAGAAGGGTGGGGCAAAGGGTAAAAGGAAGGTGAAGGAAAGGAGAGGGAGAAGACAGAATTGGAGAAGCTGGAGATGTCACAGAGATTGGAGAACACTAAGTCCAGGGAGTGATCATCATGGTGGATGTTGGACGTTGTCTATTAGGAGAGTCCATAGGAAGAAGTAAGAGTTAGGAGTTTAGAGGCAGCGGTAGCAATAGGAGAGTCAGTAAGGATGGTAAAATCACTGATGACAATTGTGGAAAGATCAGAAGAGAGGAAATGGGAAAGCCAGGAGGCTAAGTTATCAATAACCTCGGAGGAAGGGCCAGGGGCACAATAGATGACAGCAATACAAAGGTGGAGGGGGGAGAAGAGGCGAATGGAATGAACTTCAAAGGATGCAAAGGAGAGGGAGGGTTCATGGGGGATAACACTGAGGGGGGTAGACAGTAGACAGTCGGACTCCTACACCATCTCCTTAGTGGTCCCCCAGACGGGCAATGTGGGACAAGGAGAGACCCCCGTGGGGGACTGCAGTTGGGTAAGCAGTAACAGAGGGTGAGATCCATGTTTCAGTGAGGGCCAGGAGACCGACGGAATGGGAAAGGAAGAGGTCAAGACTGTGAGTGAGCTTATTGCAGACAGATCTTACATTCCAGAGTGCACAGGACAAGGGAAGGTATGTGAAAGGAATGATAGGAATAAGGTTGGAGGGATTGGATGTTCAGGGGGGACACGGTAATATATGGTGTAGAGGGGAGCAACAGCAGACAGAGGAGATAGGCTTGGGCTGTAGTACAGAGTAATGATGTGGTGAGTCATGTGGGGGAATAGACAATAATAAGGTAGAGGAGATGTAGTAAGTGAGTCCTTGCAGAGTCATGAAATAGGAGAGTGAGCCAAAGTCCAGTCCAAATCCAGTTTAAACTCAGTTTTAACTCTTCATACTTGTGTTGATAGGCAAAGCTTTGAGTAGGATTGAAAATACAATGATTAGATAGAAGACTGAAAAAGCTGTTGCAGAGAAAGGGAGTTGAGTAATTAATACAGCAGATTAACAGAGGGGATGTTGCAGGGAAATTAACTGACAGATCAAAACAAACTTTCTTGAGGGGAGAAGGAAATAAGATTAGAGTTCAGAGCAGACATCTTGAGGTTTGAAGCATGCAGCCAGGGAAAGATGAAAACATCAGGAGTGAAATATGGAGTTTTGTGTGAATGTTAGATGTTGTCCTTGTGGGATGTTGTAGCTGTTTCCAGGTAGAATGTTCCACTCCTGGTCACCTTTTGTGTTCTTCTGCAGCTGTAGGCCATACATTTCCAGTTTGGACATGCTCTGTGTTGACAGATGCTCTTCGGCATACCACTGTTGTAACGCATGGTTATTTGAGTTACTGTGACCTTTCTATAAGCTTGAACCAGTCTGCCCATTTTCCTCTGACCTCTCTCATTAACAAGGTGTTTTCACCCACAGAACTGCAGCTCACTGGATGTTTCTTTGTTTTGTGCACTATTCATTGTAAACTCTAGAGACTATCTGTGGGAAGATCACCAGTTTCTGAGATAATCAAACCACCCCACCTGGCACCAGCAATCATTGCAAAGTCAAAGTCACTTAGATCACATTTGGTCTGAACAACAACTGAACCTCTTGACCATGCCTACATGCTTTTAAGCATTGAGTTGCTGCTACATATTTTTCTGACTAGATATTTGCATACAGTATGCTGGCCATCATTCAGAACCAGTTTGTGAGAACTGGGGATTTTGTATCTACGGGGAAACGCACCAGAAGATTTATGGATGTGATAAAAAGAGAGGTGGTCCCAGTGGAATACACAAGAGGTGTTTGACATTGTAGACAAAATTCTGAGGGTACAGCAAAGTACACGAAGCGTGGGAGTTTGGTAATGTGGAACGGAGCACTGCCCATGCAGCGTTTAGTGAGTACTAAGGTACACAAAGGTGTTGGCACTGGCTGAGCAGCGCGGAGCATGCAATAAGGTACACAGCTGTAATGGCACTGTTTGAACAGCTTGTATCGTGCAATAAGGTACACAGATATGTTGGCATGGTTTAAACAGAAAAAAATATATAATTGCATGTGATCACATGTGCTAAATTAGCTTTGTGATACACAGTTTAAATGGCTACTTTAACTGATGTGCAAGTAAGAGAGAACAATAACCGCACCAAGGTATTATATTTGGTTATATAAATAAGAATACCCCCTAATTTGATGGTTATCGAAGGGTGCACCCAAATACTTGAAACGTGAGTATACATAGTAGAAGAAAAACAGAAATATATATCAAGGCACTCCGGGATATTCAGTCACATTTAAAATCATATTTTTGATTAATATGCATTAAAATAAAGTTATTTCTTTCTGGCTTCTGGTTGCAAAATGATGGGAAAAAAAAGGTGGTTGGTGAATTGATAAAACTAGTGTACAATGGTTAACAATGCAGAATACACTGTAATTACTTTGCTATCTCTTGTATTTTTCAAACAATAAACTCTTAAATTTGTACCTGGATTATTTCTTCTGCTATATATTATCACAATTAATAGTCTTTATTAGTCTCCTTTTCATATATAGGAGAAAATAGCATCCATCTAGATTAATGTGAAATGACTCAAGGGTTTTATTAGTGACAGTTAGATCCTAGACATTCATGAATTTTATCAAGCAACTTATTGATGTCAACTGTCAGGGGCATATTCAATTGTCCATGTTACTTGCTAAAGTAACACGGCGGTAAAACGATTACCGTTATTACGGTAATTCTAAGCCGGATTTCAGCTCGCAGTGAATGCCGGCGTTAAAGGCACCGTAATAACAGTAATTGTGAGCCATTACCGTAATAACAGTAATAGTGCGCAAGCCGCGTTACTTTTCTGAGTAACACGGACAATTGAATATGCCCCTCAGTGTCAATTAAATATAACACCCAGTGACATAATAGGTGTTAATAGTAGTTAACCCGCTTTGAAACCAGAAATAAATAACTTTCGTTTAATGGATATTAATAAAATATATGATTTTTAATGGGACTGAACATCCCGGAAATGCTTTGATATAAACGTCTGCTTTTCTTCTACTATGTATACTTAATTAATGTGCAGTCAATTATTAATTCAATGAGTTAAAACACATGCAATGGTAAAATATATAATAACACAGATTTTGGAATTATATTAATCAATGTTCCTAATATATCAATTTATGAGGTTACAAATATTTCACAAAACATATAGGGAAGCTTGGTATCTATAATACTGTATATCGATATGTACAAAGACAAGCACGTTCAACCTTACTGTTAATGGCTCTCCTGACGATACTTTTTTAATATGGTAACATTGGAATTACTAGACATAGAATATATGTTATAATGATATGTTAGCCATAAGAAACTTGTCTATGGCTAATGCCTTGTTGTGGATAAGAAGGTAGATAAGTGTGGAGTTATAGTAGTTGGGGATAAATTCTATCACACAGAAGCATTCAGCTCAATAATGCTAATCGTTAGAAAAATTACATCAAGACCAAATCATAGTTTAAATCTATTCTTGGTATACTAAACTTAAATGCTAGAGACAACAACATTATCCCTAAAGCAAATGGGGAACATTTGATTAATCTATCTCCACGTACGAGGTATGTCTATTAAATAACGAGACTGTGATTCCACCTAGTAAACAAAACAGTCAGAATCGTCTATAACTGCATACGTAGTAACCTTGAACCAGTCTGAACGCGCATGACAAGCTGCAACACTCTATGACGTTCAGTTGATTGTGAGTCGCCATTTAGTTTGGTTGTGTTTTCTGTAGAGTGCCGAAAAAATGCTAAGTTTATAAGTTGAACAACCTGTCAATTTGAAATTTTTGGTAAAATTGCACAAAACCCCAACAGAATGTTTTCAAATGCTTACTACAGCCTATGGGAATGACTACCTGTCTCGTACGCATGTGTCTGAGTGGCACAATAGATTTAGCGAGGGACGTAAGAATGTCGAAGATGATGAACGCCTTGGACGACCTTGCAATTCAAGAACCGAAGAAAATGTACAAAAAATCAGTCCGATTGTTTGAAAAGACCACCGACTCAGTGTTCGAATGATAGCTGAATCCGTGAACATTGACAAAGACACCGTATGGAAAATTTTGTGTGAGAATATTAACATGACGAAAGTCTGTGCAAAGATGGTCCCAAGGGTTCTCACACCAGAGCAAAAAGAATGTTGTAAGGAATGTTGTGTTGACATTCTGCAGCAACTTGACACAGATCCAAACCTGTTTCATAAAGTAATCACTTGTGATGAGACCTGGATCTTTTAGTACGATCCTGAAACCAAAAGACAGTCAATGCACTGGAAAACACCGTCATTACCAAGAATGAAAAAAGCTTGTCAAAGCAAGTCAAAATTCAAAGCAATGCTCATTGTTTTTTTCGATATCAAGGGTGTAATTTTGGAAGAATGGGTTCCAGGAAGCCACAACAGTTAATCAGCATTATTATAAGGAAGTTTTGCAAAAGCTGAGAGAAAGAGTCAGAAAGAAACGGCCGCAACTGTGGAAAAATGGTTTCTTTCTTCACCAAGACAATGCGGCTGCTCACACAGCACTTTCTGTGAAGCAGTTTTTCACTGACAAACACATTACTACACTTGAACATCCTCCATATTCGCCCGATTTAGCACCTTGCGATTTTTATCTTTTCCCAAAAGTTAAATCAGTGCTTAAAGGGACACATTTTGAGTCAGTTGATGCTGTAGAGAAGAAAACGGCAAATATGTTGAAATAAGTGACAGAAATTGATTTGCTCCATGCATCGACCAGTGGAAAACAAGACTACAGCGATGTATTAGTGCAAATGGGGATTATATTGAAGGGGACAAACATTAAATTTGTAATACCAATAAATACAGGTGAGTTATTTAATCAGTCTCGTTATTTAATATATTAATATATCAGAATTCTACTAATATTTTATCTTCTCCCTTCTATCATTTTAAATGTATATGTATTACTTTAACCCATTGTTCAATATATTGACAAATTTTTACAAACTTTAATGTCTAAAATACCAAATTGAACAGGTATTAGTGCCTTTCAAGATAATTATTATTGAGCAAAAATTGACATTTATACAGAAATGCCCTATTCTGAAGGTCTCTACAATGTACAACTGACTTTAACATCATGTGAAATGAATTCAGTTTCACAACACCTGGAGTGTCACAGGTTAGCCAACACTGCCCCGTGTTGTCTCAAAAAAGCATGACTGTATTTCTAGTAGTTTTGAAGTAGGGTATGATTTACACATTCCAATGAAACATCTGTATGTGAGGGAGACAAATCTGGACTTCTATTTAAGAACCATTTAGGGGCAATAAGACATTGAATGTAAAGTGATTTGATGTCACAAGTAACTAAAGTAAATCTATTGACAATTAATATTCTCAAACTGATTTATACTTGAGTAATAAAGAGTCTAGTGCTTCACAGGGGACATGATTACAATACCACACCTATTGTCAGCTTTCTTAATAATCAGATTGTGATTAGTACTAAACGGTTTTATAGCTTCTATTTCCGAAGGCCTCATGTTTATTAAAAAGAGTTCATTTATAATCTGATCTAATATTAAGTTGTAGAATGTGTCCAAATATGGACCTTTGGCATAACTTGGGTTGAAGGTAGTTGGATTATTAAATTTAACTTTAACTGTTCAGTCTATTTCAATTAGAGAGCTGGACATAGCTGTATGTACTGGTATTTGTACAATGCAGAACCCAGCTTCACAGCTTGGTAGTTTACAAAGCTAATTGGAAACTGCTGTCTAGTGTTTGAGGCAGATCCCAATCTGGTGACTAGTCTATGAACTGGTGGCTAATGTACAAAGCAGAGACCGTTCTGGTGCAAATCTGAACCAAATCTTTTAACTAGTATGAAAATAGGTCAATTTTGGTGAATAGTATACAATGCAGATTTAATTCTGGCTACAATTGTATACTGCAATGTCTATTGTGTTCGTTATTGTACAAAGTTAACAGAAATTTGCAATCTTGCATTTAGAATGTAAAGCAGACCTCCTAGTTGGTCACTAGTGTGTAAAATGGGGGCTAGCATAGATAGCCAGGGCCGGACTGGCCATCTGGCACTTCTGGCAAATGCCAGAAGGGCTGATGATCAGATGGGCTGGTCCTGAACAGTCAGTGCACTGACAGCCTGTCAGTGACAGGCTTCCTGGTGGCTGGCTCCTCCCCAGGAACCAGCTACCAGATCACGTGCTGCGTGCAGCGCTGCACTGTCAAATCAGCTGGGTCAGAGGAGCAGACAACAGAAGAGGAAACCAGAAGAGAAAAACAAGAAGAGAAAAGAGGATGAGAAGGTAAGTACACTATAACGGGATGGGGGGGAGAAAGAGGATGCCACAGAGAAAAGGGGGAAGGGGTGGAAAGATGCCACAGAAAAAACGGGGAAGGCGGGGGAAGGATGCCACATAGAAAACAGATTTCTATATAATATAGCAGGCCTGATATCTAGTGGAAAGTGTATAGCTAACCTCCAATCTCTCCAAGGCTTACCCCTGTGACATACCCTACAATACAGAAAACCTCAAAATGCAAGCAACTATGCAAAGGATGGCTGAGTTTGAGTCCTACTGTGCTCCCTATTTCCCTATTTCAACTTGACTCTTGGCTATGGATGCAGTAACTGCAAGTAAGGACCAAGAGCATCAGATAGCACTAAGGCAGTGACAGGAGAATTCCCAAGTTAGTACCCTTGTGGTAGAAGCATGCTGTGAGACAAACACTAAAGTCAAAAATTAAAAATAAATTCATAATCAGTAACAATTATTTATATAGTGACAGCAAATTACAATTGAGAACAAACACAGTAATATAACATTACTGGGTAATACAGACAGAGGTAAGAGGGCCCTGCTCGCAAGTTCTGTATGAAAGAACACATATATAGGTGCTCATTAACTTTTAATAAGCATCAAAACTCTACTAGGAGACACTTATGTATTTATCTTGTTGCTCATTTTAAATCTTTATATTACTTCTGTAGTCATGCCCTCTAATTGAGAGTTTGTCAGGGAAAACCAAGGGAGCATGCTCAGTGACTGTTTACTAGGACGAACAGGGAAAGATAAATGAAAGTCCAGAAACTCCAACCTTCAGAGTCTTTTCAAAATTGCGACAACGATACAGACAGTAGGACAAAAGCTGGATGCACTGAATTAAGTTTCGTGTTCACCTTTTACATGCTAATCTATGTGAACTTTTCAGTTTGTAAATTGACTTTACAGCTATGTTTTCAATTCTTTAATGACAAAGATTGCACTGCAAAAAATCCCATTGGTTATCATTCTGAATATGACAGATCACTGATAGTAGAAGTGTGTTATTCAATAAGCACATGACATGATAACATTGTTCTGCACACACGTTTCCTGTCTGGTCAGAAAGATCATAAACACTTCCTATAGGAAGAGTGTTTGAACTTGATACAATTCATATGCCTTAAACATCAAAAGCAAAAAACAATAGGCCATGTTCCAAATTATTGCAAAAGGGAAATTATTTTGTACATTATGTTTTTTTTAAAATACGCAGTGTTTTTATTATGTTACAAATATTTGTGTAATCACCTTTTATTTTTGGGACTTGTGCTATTTTGCTCTGTTGGATAGTTTGTCTTAACAAGCAAACAAAACAATATGTTTTTACTGCAAAAGAGAAATATTGTGCAACTCATTTAGCCAGCAAATGAAATAAGGGTCTTATGAAATAAAGCAATATAAATTGGATCAGAACAGTTGAATACAAAACCAAGGAAATACTTAGGCATGCAGCAAAATGGATCTGTTGCCTACGGGGCCTGAAGTTGCCAACAATCCCAATTTTCTTAGGACATTGCCCAATTCTAACATTTAAAAGAGGTGTGGCCTTTCAGGACCTGGTTTATTTTGGGTGTGGGTTTTTGTGTATATGGGAGTGGCATGTGGCAGTTCAGGACCATGGCCTTACTTATTATCATTATCCTTTTTTTTGTTAGGGATGTCATCATTTAAATATCTTCTCCATAAGTTTTGCCCAATGGGTTTTCAGAACATGGCATAGGAATGTGTTGTATCTAATCTCCATATACACTATCTACTCTTTCAGTAAACATAACAAAGATATGAGAGACTTATTTTTTCTATTTAGGACAAGATTGAGGAAAGATGTATTCAGAATTGCTGTGTTGGTTTTATTCCTATTATTCCATTGTGTAAACTAGTAGTATTTCACGCCATTCAATATTTTTAATCATAATGTACTTCAAAATGTTCCATTGTATGAAAAGGGTGCAGAGTTCTAAATTCTAACAAGCAAACAATTATACTTATTTCAACATAAATACAATAACCACAGTAGATATATTGGGTGCACTCAAGACAAACAATTACTAAAACTTAATTTTTATTAGTATACATTAATATGAATTCCAATTTAATGATTAACTTCCATGAACTAAATAGTCAAATCAGCCAAATAAAAGTACAACATTTTTAAATTAAAAAATGAATTATAATTAGCTGTGTACCCTGTAATATCATTTGTATAAATGTCTAAAGCTGATTTTTAAGGACTTATATAGAAAATGAATTATATATATTTTTATGTAATAAGAGGATATAAGTTCACACAGGAACACATAGATCATTGCAGTTTGAAAATTAATTCTTAATATTGAGCTCCGAAAAGCAGTATATTATGTAGGCGTTAACTCCCTTCTTCGTGTTCTGATTTTCATTGTCCCTATCAGAATATTTCCATATATCCTCTTCTTGTATAGTGAAAGAGTATGGTTTCACTTGGGAACACTTCACTTTTGCAATCTAATAATTAGTTCATAATGGTGAGCTGCAAAGTAAAATATATTTAGCAACATTTTTTATCCTTTGATATATTCTGATTTCAACTTATGTGTTGCTTGGTTTCCTTATGTGCGATGGTCTCTGAGGTCTTGTGACTCTTACACAGCCACTCAGTAACAAATACTCCTCTGGTATTATTGATAAAAATCAGTGGGTTAAAGGCTACTCCTGTCTTACCCTCTAATATAGCTTTTTCCACTAATGGACAGTGACAGAACGTTCTTCTGCTACTACATAATAAATAGCTGTGGGTTATATAGCTAGTAATGCCTTCCCATGTTGATCAATCATATCATAACATAGTAAGTCCCTGCTGAATTTGTACATTTGCCCTGTTATTCTATATCTATTAAAATATTTTTTACATTTCTATTTTGTCTCACTACAGCCACACCTAACAGCCTCTTTCCCGAAATATATCTGATACTAGCATCTATATTCTTATCTTATTATAAATATAGCCTTTAATTTTGATTAATTAGGGTACATAGCAAGAAATGCGAGTTTTCCTGTATGCTTTTTCAAGGCTAATATATTACAAGTGCAACCCAGGATATTTAAAAAACAAGCTGCCACTCAGTGATTTTATATATCATATTTCTTTTCTCCATTAATCTCAATTAGTGCCTTTTCCTAATCTAAGACTCTACTAAACAGTATTCCCTTAATATTTCCTTAATATGAACAAAAACAGTTAACTAGATACATTTCTGTTAAGACTGATAATTTATATTAAGCAAAAACTACTTTGTTTTTATTGAAAGAGTATTCCTACAAGTAAGAGGAACTGCCATGGGGATAACTTGTGCTCCTATCTATGTGAATTTATATCTAGGCGGGTGAGAGTGGATCCAGTGGTCCAAGATGCTAACAACAAATATGCAGACCACATTCTTGTGGTTAAGGCAAAAAATTATTTGAATTTAAAGTTAACCTCAGAAATAAATGCAAGAATAACTAGCTTGTTGGATTGCACATTAGAAGTAATTTGAAAATGGAAGATTAGTGACAGATGTTTTTGAAAAGCAAACTGTAACACATGGCCTTATACATTTTAACAGCTCACATTTTCCATCAAAAGAAACATTTGATAAAAGAGAAGTACAGCTAAAATGGAGGAAGGACATATAAAAGGCATTACAAAAGCACTGGCATATTTTGCAGACAGACACAGATCTGGCAGAAATTGTGGGAGATAAAATCTCAGTCAACTGACAAAGAGCGCCAAATCTTAAAGACAATGAAGATAAATCATGAGATTAAAAATAAAGGCTTCTAGAAAAGTGGAAATTGTTGTGCCTGACGATATACCGTTCAAGTCAATAACTACACAGATCAAAATAGATATAAAATTGAAAATCAATAGATTGGCATGACAAAAGTACAACTGAAGGCAAGACATTTGGAGCATGTTGGAAACATTCACAACGATACAACAGATCAACTGATATTTTAGTTTTTGATAAATGTGGTGAGAGGTTTGTTTTTTAATGTCACATTTGTAATCCTAGGGCTCTGAAAAATGTATGGAATATAAAAAATGAAATAGGCATAAGGGCAGTGTTTCAGTTCAAAAACTCATCTTTTTGATAAATAGTGTTAACCCATATGGTCTCAATGAAAACATTAACTTTTTGGCTTTTTTATAGGAAAAATGTAAGAGACACAATAGGGTTTATATTATTACAATGAACATCTACAATAAATACATGGAAGAAAATATAAAAATATTAATATGTTGTTGTTGTTACTTGAAATATGAACCACGGTAATAGTTACCAGAATAACAAATATAAAGGATGAATTAGAAATATACTATTATGTTGTTATTTTTAGTATGACTCATAGAAATTGTGAAAGTAGATGCATGTATAATATATATTTCAAACAACGCTTATGCTCTAGTATACAAGAAAAAAACAAGAGGAAAATGATTGAAAAATATTATTAATAAGGACATTTTAAAGAGTAAATTGTATTCTTTCCCTTTTTTAGTTTTATTTTTTAGGATATTGAGCAATATATTTTTATTTACTTATACATTATTGTTGCTATTTTTCACAGTCATAACACTATTAAGAATTTAGAACTTTGGATGATGGTATATATTTATATAGATATCCATACTACTATGATAACCACTAAATTTAACACATTTTTTTATGGATCTTAGGATAAAATGGTTTTTGGCAACAAATGTATTAAGTAGTTAATCTACTTTAGTATTTAATAAGTAAAAATTAAAAGTTGTAGATTCACTGAAATAGTAATTAGTTACTAATTGATTCACTCTAGTAGTTAGTATTTGGATTGTGTAATTAATACACTTATTTTTGTCATTTAACACAATTACACATGTACTCATGCAATTTTAATTATTATAACATTGTAACACATCAGGACTGATTATATTTTTGATTTTATTGTAGCTGTTATCTGCAAAATATCCTTATTTGGAGAAACACAAAGGTCTTATTGGAACAACTGATAGCAATAGATTAACAGTACACGTTGGTACAAAAAACAACTTAAAATATACAAAAACATCATACCAATATTTTCTGTGAGAAATTAACTTAGCAATATATTTTAACTGTGCCTCATTTAAAAAACACTTCGGGCCTGATTCTTTAGGGAAAGTAAAGCAAAAAAGATGAGTAACTTTGAACCTCGGCAACACCATGTTGTATTGGAGGGGCAGATAAATTTAAAATGTGAGGATAGATTTATAATTGGCGTACAGCTGTCCCATGCGCATACGTGACCAGGGGTCACTGTAGATGAGAGAATTTCGTGAGCCGTGCTGGAAGGATATTAAAAAGCAACCAAAGTGAGCTCAAATGATTTGAATATATACAATAACCAACGCGTTTCATCTTCGATTTTTGAAGCCTTCCTCTGGGATTTTAGTGAAATGACTTACACTTGTCTGTAGGAGTTGATATGGGGTGAGAGGTTCCCCCCACTTGTGTCCTATTGGTTAAACTCATTGAATAACAGAACTGGGATAGTTTTTAATTTCTTCCCGTCTTTATAGAAATAGTGAAACATAATTCTATTAAAGATTTGTTCATTCTTAGGTCTCTCATAGTTGCCATTTTCTGTAACTCTTCTTATCCATTATCATGTATTTAATATCATTGTATATAATGAATCATGCATAATCATCAGACTTTTGTTACAATGATACATTTTGCAATAAAGAGTATAACATTTGTAAAGTGCCTTTGTTGTAAGTATTCCAATGGCTGCTTGATTGTCAGCCTTAATATTCACACCCCATGTAGTTCTGATTGTGCAGAAGAATATGTTATTTATACCCATCTATTAATGATATGATATTGGGGCATTAGGATATTCAATGCCATTCGTGGGAAATCATAGAATATTGTTATATAATATTTCTTCTAATCACTGATCAAATGTGTACTTTTAGAGCTCTCTTACACATCTCTTTGTGGTTTATGGGATGTTATATATCTCATACTTTCCCACGAGCATATCTGTAAGCTTGATTTTTTTGTTTTTGTTAAACTGTTTATTTTCAACAACTAGCAAAATGACAATATAACAGAGATAACTATAGCACATATTCAAAACAATAACTGGCTCATGTATCATGAGATTTTACAAATAGCGTTAAGCTTGAACTTTTTTTTAATTCCAGCTCCATGTATTTTTTCTGCTAACAACTTGCAAGTTATCTCATGCAATGGGTGCAACACAACTAAATTGAAGCAGCTGGAATTATATGTCATGACATTGGAAACCATTGTTATTGAGTCTTAGGGGTAAATGTATCAAAATGCGATTTTGAAAATCCCGTGATTTTCTCGGGCGAGTTAAAACTTGCCGATGTATTAACCTGAGATTTGATATAAAATCGCCGGAGTTATTGTAAAAATTGCTGGTTTCAAATTTGCAGCAAATCGCTGTCCTGATTTTTTCCCCCACTCTAGCTATACAAATCCCCAAATGTATGAAGCTGCGATTTTGCAAACCCGACCGAGTTTCAAATAAAAATCAACATATACAACACGCTGCTTTCTAGATGCGAGATTGCCAAACACATCACTGTCACACTGCAGGGCTATATAGCCGCAGGTCCCGGCGGCTGTCAAAAGTTTAAAAATAGATGTCATGGGAAACCCCTTAAACTATAAACAGAGCTTGCAGCTCAGTTTATTTCATTCGCGGCAGGGTGCTTGTATTAGATACAAGCACAGTATTCGATGTCAAGCATGATCCAGTTTGGATTTACAAATTGGGGGTCCTTCTGAACCGAAGAAAGAAGACTTTAATCAAGATGGAATTACAAATGACAAAAAGTGCAGATTACAAAGACTTTGTGCAATACTGATGAAACGGCAACATCAGTGGAAGTACAAGTGGAAGGTAATACATATACACGTCTATTTAGACATCCATGCTTACACTATTGTGGCTTTACAAGCGCTACAAATGGCTATACAACGGTTGTCAGGATTTTGGTAAAAATAATTCCACACATAAGAGCTGGATTTTTTGGTCTTATGCCCAGGCATGACAATGGCCTTCTTCTTATCAAGTGCAAGAACTGCTTCCACTGGTGCAGGACTTACACAAACAACATCATCCTCATCAACATCCTCATTAGCGCCCTCGTCAGCTACACAAATATCCCCCTCATCCTGTTAAAATTCCAAAGTGGCATCCACAATTTGTGTATCACCGGCTACACTTGGACTCTTCATGCACACATCTGCAGAAATGCGGAAGGGGCATTTATGGGTACACTATTAGACAGGTCAGGATTACACATAGCACTCGTGGATAGACTCTCCTCAGGGATTTGTGCCATTTCTGAATCTGAACATACATTTTCCTCTAATGCCTTACTGTTTTCTTCCAGCTCGGCTTTTACACGTAAAAGTATTTTGACACCACTTTTGGAGTTCGAATGACAAGGTCTTGCTTGATCATGACTGACCTTACAAGAAGATGCCTCAGTGACAGTTGCAGAACTAGCACTAATAGTGAAAGGCGAAGGCCTCATTCTTTCCTTGCCACTGTGTGTGTAGAATGTCATGTTGGCAATTTAATTTTTTTCTGCAGATAACTTTGCCTGGATTACAGGTCTTTTTTCTTGACCAAGGTAAAAGGTGTTTTTTGCATGTTTGTTTCCCTTACTTAAAAAAACTATGTACTTTAACATAGGCTTTAGCAGATGACGTAGAGGGATTACTATCATCATGACTGGTGCCAGCAGCTGCATGGTGCTCCTGGTCTTCTGTGTACTGCTGTGAATTCATTTTGATAACACAGTACAATGTGACTGCAGATTTAGAAGACCAAGCTTGCCAGACCTATTATTTGTGTTTCAGCAATGACAATTAGCAATAGAGCAATGGAGCTTTCCTCTTTGTATGTTACCTATATAACTTCATACAATGTGACTGCAGATTTAGAAGACCAAGCCTGCCAGACCTATTATTTCTATTTCAGCAATGACACTTAGCAATGGAGCAATGGAGCTCTCCTGAATGTCACTGGAGACTTTGAAGAACACTGCTACCCCTCCTTTTTCTTTTCTACCAAAAAAAAGAACTGTGCTACCCTTTCTGTGTCCGTCTGTGAAATGGTGCTGGATCGCTGTGGAGGGCGGTACTTATAGAATCCAAAACTTGTGAGATCCCAGATCCGACAACATAACAATGACGTTTTGCCTCGGTTTCAATTCCGAGGGCACACGAGAGTACCGAGCCGACTCGGATCTGCTATATTCAGGTGTGTTCGGTTCTCGGCGAACCGAGCTTGAGCATCTCTACTTAGAGTGTAAGCTATCTAATGAGAAGGGTCCTTCATACCATTTGATTTCATGTCTGCATTTATTTTGTCTACCTTGTATGTCCCTGTTTTATGTATGTACTGTTTCCTTAATGTATGGTGCTGCAGAGCACTGTGGCGCCTTACTTATCTACGCTAATAATAATACCCTAACATAATATTAATATCTTCCAAGATACTTACTAATTCTTGAAAGTGGACCAGCCATATGTGTAGGCAGGACAGGAGGGGTGGAGAAGAAAGGAAGAGAGACAGAAGGTTAAGAGTAAGGCATGGAATAAATAATTGCTGATATGGGTCCCAGTTCATAAGTCATTGGTCCTGGGGGAGGGATCAACCACTGGAAAGCACAGCTCCATCTTCCTACCCTTCTGAAACAGACTGATTGAGGACATCAATGTGTTATTTAAAAAAAAAAAAAATAGCTTGCTCCAGACGGCAGATTCTTGAACCCACTGGGCCACTGGATCCCTCTTAGGTCACCTGGTAGGTGACCAAGCCTTGTCCGCTTATTTGGTGGTATTGCTCTTTTCTATCCAGCAAGTTGCCGACATTTTTTTTATATAGAATAATTTAGTAAAATTGGTTTAGTGTAAATTGATACAAAAAGGGAATTGGGGATAGTGATGGCAGAAAAGAGTTACCCAATAAAGAGCAGAGCAAGGAGCAGAAACACAATTGTAATTGCAAGACTTCATGCAGTGGAGTGTTCAGTTTGAAATATAACGAGGATGAAGGACAATGATCAGTTGTAAAAGAGAAGTTAGTAAGAGCAGACAGCTCAGGGAAGTAATACAGCAACGAGAGACCTTCGTTAGAGGAGAAAGAACAGCAACCATAAAAAGCAGAGAGGAAGAATTATAAGTGTAGTCGTGAAGGAAAACTGCTATTTAAGAAGAGTATTGAACACAGGGAGTGACCGGAGAATAGATACAGAAGATTGGTTTCTTCAGGGTATTCCATCCTAAAATTATCAGAGAAAGTTATGCTGTATAAACTGGTTATATGAACAAAATGAACAACTCGAAACAAACATCTTGATGACATAATTGTCTTATGAAACAATCTAAACTTAAAGCTGAGACTCACTATCTGTGACCACCGGGCCTCCATGGCACCCAAATTTATTTGGATGAATTCACTAAAATAAATTGTCATAAAAACCTATGCTTATTTTGATAACTGTAAAGTACTAAACCAATGACGGATAGTAAAATAAGAAGTGAGTTCCTATTAAATACAAATGACAATCATTCAATTGTTTTACTAAACACTTTCAGGCACTATACGGAGTGTGTGGGAGACTGTTACAGGTAGTGTGAAACATTTCCATCCCCTGTATTTCCTGTATTGCTGTCTGCCACAGGCGTACTTCCTTTATTCAGTCACCACAGGAGGAAATGTTATCTCTCAGTGTGCCTTTCCTCTTGCGGTATCATTATTATTATCTTTTAACTAAAAGGTGGCAATAGCAAAATACAATACACAGAGAGCAACGAAAATACATAAATGCACTATACATAATCATACAAAGATTAGTCAGCTACAAATTATACAGATTTTGCAGATCTAGATTGATTAGTTTACAAGACAGTGAGTATAAGTGGGAGATAGAGTCCATGGGGTATATTTACTAAACTGCGGGTTTGAAAAAGTGGAGATGTTGCCTATAGCAACCAATCAGATTCTAGCTGTCATTTTGTAGAATGTACTAAATAAATGATAACTACAATCTGATTGGCTGCTATAGGTAACATAGTAAATATACCCCCATGAGAATTAGGCCTATGCATATGGCCATGAGAAAGCTGGGCCATGGAAAGCAGATCTGGAGGTACAGAGTACCACGCAGAAGGAGAACACAAGGAACGATGACTCAGCTTTTCATCCTACAGGGATGGGGAACTATATGACAATCACAGGAGTGGAGGCACTGCGGTGGAAGTTGAGAGGGAGTGATGCTGCAGGAAGGGAAGGGATGTATGGTGAAGATCATGTATCTGATTTATCAAAGTGTGAAAACCTTTTTTTTTTTCTTTTGCCCTATACATCATAGGTTCGTTATAGGGAGCCTACGCATCTCAAGATGGTGATAACAGATTAAACGCATTTCAAAAAATGTTTTATTCTTATTTTTTTAATGTATTCCGCAGAAGTGGACCTGACAGCCCAAACCAGGGTAAGCCGGCTAACGCCAACACATATCTGCAAAATAGCCTGGTAAAGCAGTAAATTAATCCTAGCTGCCAATATCACCAGGTAGCTGACTATGGCTATTATGTTAAATTGGAGCTATAAGTGATTTTTATTATCTTGCCAATAAAAAATTTGGCTTATCATCACAATCAGGCCTCTGTTTATAAATAGGCCCCCAAATCTCTTTAAGTCCTACAAATCTGCCACCTGACACAAAATTCTCACCTCATGATAGGAAAGGCCATGTGTAACATCTACATCTCTGTTCTCACTAACTGACTATGTATATAACTGCTCACTGATTGACTATGCAAAAACTTTAATAACGACACACAGGTAACATGTATGCATCTCATCATACTCAGGTCCATGCCCCATTTTACTGAAAAATTCTGGATTCTTAAGGGGTATAAACATGGATTGTACTCTGGCTGATCTCACAATATAAACCTGAGGCTAGGTACACACTAAAGAATTTTCCGACCAACGTGTTATCTCAAACGATTGTACCTAAGACTGAAGGTCCGATCAGTCTGACAATTCATGCATACTGTCACTCACCGGACTTCTAGATCTAGAGCTGGGCCAGTTGTCCCTCTGCCGGCGCCTGTGCTGCGCCGCGGCCGTCCACCATCTTGACTAGGCTTCTGCGCATGTGCAGATCGGGAGGTCTCTTTATAACCTTTCCCTTATTGGTATTGGCTATCCATTAGCCTTGTCTCTATTTAAGGCACTCCTGACCCCTCCTTAATTGTCTGATCTTGATTCTCACCTCCCCGTGTCAGCTGTGTACTTTGTTTCTGTGGCTGCTTGTAAACCTGCCTCCTGCTGTATGCTGTAGTGACCGCTGCTTCTCACCTGTTGGCCGGATACTCTTAGCCACATCCGTGGTAACCTGCCTTCTGCTGTATACTGTAGTTACCGCTGCTTCTTACCCGCTGGCCGGATACTTCTTAGCCACAACTGTGGTCAACTAGCCTGCTGTTGTAGGCTGAAGTGACTGTTACCTATTACCGGTTGGCAACCTGATATTATTTTTTATTATTATTATTATTATTATTAATATTTATTTATAAGGCGCCACAAGGCGTCCGCAGCGCCGTACAGAGACAAACAAAATTACAATACAATGGGAGACAGCACAGTACAGTAAACACAGCAACTCAGTAAGCTCAATGCACAGCTAGAGAGGGCGGAGAAGGGGGAGGGAGGATCCGCAAACGACGGGGGTATATTCTGATATTCTATCAGCATTCATTATTTCTGACCAATTGCTACCATCGGGTTATATCTTTCTCATTGGACTTATGTGCTTTAGTGTTATTGGGATAACATTACCTCTGTTTGCTTATCCTATAGTTTATGTTTCATTATCTCTCCTGCCAGACAAGTGTTGTTACCATCATCATATATATCTACGTTCACCTGAGTACCCTCACATTATTTCTATTATTAACGTTATAGTTAGCTGTACTTCGTTGCTCTGCGGCACTCTCTTGAGGACCACGACCTGCGCTGTGACGCCGCGAAACCCAAACCCTCTTGCGGGGGTCCCTGGAGAAGACCAGTCACTGCATTAGACTCCGCGCCTCGAGAGTAGTGATAACAACTAGCAGAGCATTGGGTCACGAACTCTTGTGACTGTGACACATACACACTGACACGATTTACCTTCAGATCTGTGCTCTTCATCTGGTCCTGGTCCTTCATCTGGTCCTTTAGTCTTCAGAGTATGACAGCACAATATTAATTTATTCATTATTGTCACACTGATTAAAATGCCTTGTTATACCACATGTCCTGATGAATTTCGTTAGCTTCTGTGACTCTGAAACGAAACATTCTATCTCAGAACGAGCAAATTAATTATTCCTTCTACAGCACTCTCTACATTTATTCACTGTGACTTTCATCACTAGCATTGACTGAAAAGAACACAACTCTGTAAACTCTATGGAGATTGTGACCATGAGTGCATACACAATACATGATCGGTCGATGGTTGGTGGAAAATATTAAACAGTATGTCCAACCAAATGATACGATGATCGACACTTTGGGACGACTTTAGGTCATTGAGTCACTATACACACTCACACGATATCTGGCCAAACGGTTGGTTGTCGGCTGATTGGAGGTTCTTCGTGCAATCATCGGGCCAGTGTGTACCTAGCCTAATTTTACAGCTATTGCTGTGCCACTAACACAGTCTGCAGGCAGGCCTCTGTGACTACAAAGAGTGATATTGCAGTGTGCTGGATACATCCGAAACAGAGAGGAGCCCACTTGCGGATCAGACCAAATACCCTCCTACTTTCCAAACACCATCCTGTACATTCTAGAAAAGAGGGCCTGATTCATTAAGGAGAGTAAAGCATAAAAAAGGAGTAACTTTGCACCTGGGCAAAACCATGTTGCATTGGAGAGGGAGGAAAATATAAAATATGGGGACAGATTTATAGTTGGGCTAGGGCATATCCTAAATCAACTTTAAGTTTCAGTATAAAAATAAAGCTATCAAATATTTGTGTGCTACATGAAAAAACAGACAGTATTTGACTTATGTGCAAAGTAATATACTAATTTACACGCCTTGCATTCTAACATGGTGTGCCCAAGAGAAAACTTGCTCCCTTTTTTGCCTTACTTTCCTTAATGACTCAGACCCATAAGGTTCATTTTTATACCGGCGTATTTTTGTACAGGAAGAAATTTATCCATTTGTTTAAGGGAAATATATTTGCACCTCTGCATATAAGAAATGGGAGATATCCCAATTGAGTAAGATGCACCCGGGTGTCTCGGGATCGTGCTGGAGATGTGGATTGGGGAAGGGATCCCCTCTCCACATTTGGTGGCAATGTCCTATAATAGCACAATATTGGTGTGGAGTGAGAATAGTCATAGAGGAAATCATGGGCTGTCCAGTCCGAGGCGGCCCTGATTTCTGGCTGTTTAGCATCTTGGACATGGCTGTATCTAAGTTTAAAAAATGCAGCCATAGCGGTGATCCCAGTCCATTGGCGGTCTCCTGCCACTCCTAGCAGACAAGAATGGTTCAGACGGATTGATATTTACAGCCTCATGGATGATATTGCCCTATCCTGTCAAAAGAAAGTTACTGAGTACACGGCGCTGTGGCTCTACTGGCTTGAATTGAGGGAGTCTCCATCTTTCCACTCTCTTATGGACTGTGGATGGCCTCCTGTGGCTGGAGGACTGTCTGGGTAGATACACTAGCGAGCGGGAAGGAGTTAAATATATTTGTCTGGCATCTTCATCCTAACTAAAATTCCCTCACGACACGAGGATTCCCCCTCCATCCTTGCTTCCTCTCCTCCACTATCTTCTTTTCTCACCCTCCTCTCCTTCCACTACATTCCCTTTTCCATTCTTCTCTCTTGTCTGTTGTATCTTTTATATTAAGTGATATTTAATATTGATTGATGGACTATGATGCTCTTCGTTGATATTGTTCTTGTATTTGTGCCACGTGACATATATGTCTTTATTCTTGCAATAAAAACAAATTACACAAAAATAAATGGGACATGTGTGTTAGTTATGGGATTTGGATTGTGTTACAAGAATTGTTTACTGCAAAGAGGCTGAAAGGAAAGCAGGGTTAAATGTTTCTTGTTAAGTGATGGTTTAGCCCCTGAATGAAGTCCAATTGGAGTAGATTTACTTAAGCTTTAAAAATAAAAAGTGTAGGTATTGGCCATGAAGAAAAGGAAGAATGCACAAATGATACCTAAATATATAAAAATGATAATTTAATGACCAAACTAAATAGCTACATTAGAACAATAACACATAAATATATATAGATCACGATAAAACAACAAATTCCTAAACCACATGTAGAATATATGTATACAATGTATGTATATGTCACAATTGCCTCTTAACCACAACAGTGACTCTTGTAAGATACATCCGCCAATACGAGTAAATATGACCGGACAGCACTTACCCGTTTCGGGGAAAAGAAGGATCACACTTGCCTCTTTACCGCATCAGCGGCTCTTGATGTACAGGCTAAGGGGTGTATTTAAGAAAGCACGGTAGTGCACTATCGTGCACTTACCGTGTAAATTAGGCCACGATGTGCTCTCCGCAAATTTATTAAAGATGCATTATTAAAGGGAAAAAATATATATAATTTTTTTTTAAAAAACAATTTTCATTTATAATCAGAAATTATTATTTTATTATTATATTATATTACTATATTATTCACAGGTAACATTAAATGCTTAATATGTTTTTTTTCTAGGCATTCGTTTGAGATTTTAAATTCCCCATAGGTGTCTAGTAGAACAGATTAAAACTAGATTGACCCGTAGTCAGCAACACATATCTTTATATCCGTTCCTTCTGGACTTGGGGAGTATGGATTTACGTGCTGTTTCTAACAAGCGCACAGTGCGCACGTTATGCGTGTCTTAATGGCTCAGGCCCTCTGACTGCACCAATATTCTTTGAACAAACTAACTCAACTTACTTCTCCTCCTTGACGTATCTTTCAGCTGGATTGAACAAAACATAACCAAAATTTTCCAAGCAACAATCACTTTTTCATTAACTGGGGAATCATTTTTGTAAATCTTTCATCCAACAAAGCAAAGTGGCTGATTCATAAAAATAAATTCTTCATTAGCTCAAAAATAAAATATGCTTTCCAGTCACAAAAGGTCATGTACAAACCACAAAAGTTTAAAGCCGAAAGGAAAAGCAAATTTGAGGAACTGCAAAGCACGTGAACTTTTGGGCCAAAATGCCTGCATTGGTAAGATTGCAAAAAGAAGGCTTTGGCTTTCTTGCAAAATGTAGATTAGATTTAATTTTGTGGATTCGGATTATTGAAATGAGCCAAAGTGGAGGAGAAGGTGCATTTACATCTGCTTTGCAGGAACACATACAGCCATCTCTTCCTTGCAGAAGATTTGATTCCCACCCAGGGCTCGGAGATCGGGTTTTGTTTGTATACTTATAATGGAATACATTTTGCACCTTATACACTGTGGTTCAACAAAAAGTAAGCCAAAATTTAATAATAATATTTTTAAAATAAAAATATCCTCGTACTTACTTTTATATTTTAATGACCTTTGGCTTAATTTTTATTGAACCACATTGTAGTTTCCATTTTTTTAGGAACACTTTAACCAATGTAATAAAACCATTCAAACACACAAAAGTGATATTAAAGAAGATGATATCTGTCCTAATTATTTTTTTTTAAATGTAGGTAGGTGTGCTGCCAATTGGGGAAGAATCGAATGTAGAGAAGTCCTACCCTCAGATCAGTATAAACAGCTCAGTAGGTCCCAAGGCACAAGTGTAATACAGCTGTATTATGTGGCTACTATATATATGCATCAAACAAACAGTTTTTAATAGTATGTATAAATATTTAAATGGAACAGGATCCCAAAAGGAAAACAATCAGTGCTTCCCATTTCTGAGAGGTCAGATATAAACAAGCATTTAAATGTTGCGAAACTTTTCTTGCATTGAAATAAAATTGCACATATAAGCCAAAACAAAACACAAAATAGAATTATTCAAATATGTAAAATAAAGTTCATAAAAACAATGTTTTGGCCAATAGAAAGTTGATCTGGCAAATTAAGTGAGATATGAAAATCTCAAATGTTCTAGGCTGAAGCTTAAATGGGTCGGCCATGTACAAGCTACACAAATGTGACACATGTAATAACGACAGTCTTGATATCCCCTTACTGTCTTGATTAATTTAAGACATAAATGAGTCAAACTAAGTAGTATTCTAGGAGAAAAAAAATAAATGTTTAATTTTAACTTTTAGTAGGTTTGACTGTGGCATTTTTACTATTCCTACTATGAACATTATCAGGCTTATACACCAACCAAATGTACACACAGATTGATTTTTCAAACGTATTTCCAAAGGCTTTGAAGTAGATGAGTGTCTTGAAATGAACTAGGGAGACAAGTAGGCAAACTATCATATATAAAGAAGAATTGCTTAGATGAAGCCACTCTAGAAACTATAGTTACATAATGGTACACATTGATTTAAAAGTTAAGTACACTTTAAGACTTTATCAGAGTGCCACTACAGGAGTTTGTGGTGAGAGTGGAGGATTTAAATTGTTTTCCAATATTGGTGAGTGGTTGGAAGTTCTATACTAGTTCTGGGGAGTCTGTTGGGTTTGGCTAGTTCTGGAGTCCCGTGCAAGGCAATGGCATACTCCTGACCTTGTCTCCTTGTCAACTGTAGTGAGTTGATTAAAGCAGTCACAGTGGGAACAGTGAAAGAGCTGTAGTTGAGATTTTCATTTGGCCATGGTATGAGTGGAGACTCTTGAAAGCCATGTGGAACTGTAGAGATGTCAAGTATATGATGGGACCTATAGTGTGCGAAGCCTGAGACTACCTGCATAATTGACGACTCTAACATGAAAGCACAGCCAATGAGATCAGGTTATCTAATAACTGTGTAAATTGTGTGATACCCTGTGTCTAATAAGAGAGGCCAGAGTACTTGTGAGATGAAAAGACCCGATGTTGAGAGACTAGGGGAACTGTTGAGGAGCGCAACATAGAAGTCGGTGTGTTTACACACAGTACCTATGCCCTTAATTTTTTGACATGGGTGAGACAGGTAGGAAGATATAGATATTCTGAAGACCAGGGTGGAGGGGCTGAACACCCAAAATATAAGTGGATCTTGATTCACCATATTATACAATCAAGACAGCACCCTCCCAGGAGCTAAAGTAGGATTAGCCAGAATGGATATGATGGGGGGAAATTAGACAGATTTGTAAATAAGTATATAAAAAAAAAAGATTCCTAGTTTGGTGCTACGGAACAAAAACAGGACAAAAGAATGGGGCCTTTGCAGACTGCACCTGTTCCCACTGCTCATAACATTAGTTTTCACATGTAAAAGACCCAGTGATCCTCACTTTTTAACTTACTTACCAAAACAAATAATAAAAAATCGAAGCCCATCAAGCCATCCAGTAGGGGCAGGTATTGATAAGAGGACAGATTTATAATCCAGTAGCGGCAGTTATTGATAAGAGGACAGATTTATAATCCAGTAGGGACAGGTATTGGTTGTTTATGTAATAATTTTGTATGAGTTTTTGTTCTTTAACCCATTGTGGTACCACTTCATAGCTACATTGGTGACATGGGCATGCTGTTGAGAATTCAATCTTTGTCCATGGTTGACAGTACTATTCTTGTGACCTATGATGTACAATTTTAATACTCTAACATTGTACATGAGCATTTAATTTACAGATATACAGTTAAGTCCATATATATATGGACACTGACTTATTTTTTGTTATTTTACCTATTTACCAAAACATTTTCAAGTTACAGTTGCATAATGAATGTGGACCTAAAGTGCAGACAATCAACTTTAATTTGAAGGTATTCACATCCAAATTGGAGGAAGGGTTTAGGATTTACAGCTGTTTAATGTGTATCCCCCTCTTTTTCAAGGCACCAAAACTAATTGGACAGTTAACTCAGAAGCTGTTTCATGGACAAGTCATGGCTATTCCTTCGTTATTTCTTTATCAAAAGGTCTGGAGTTGGTTCCATGTGTGACATTTGCATTCGGAAGCTGTTGCTGTGAACCACAAAAAATAAAAGTCCATCAAGATTGTCAGGCCTGATGTAGTCTAGGTGAACTACTTTTTTGAGGAATTATATTTTTTAACAAGTTTGAGTCACTAGTTATATGTTCGAGAAAACCATTATAGTGTCAAAGCCTTCCTGGCCCGGAAAAAAGTTTGCATTTGCTTAGACAAAGTCAATTAATCTATGAGACCAAGCATATAAACCAATATCCAATAGCACTGTGCAGCCCATCATACAAGGAATAAACTTCCAGATCGGTCTCCAAGAGTCCACAACCTCAGGACACATCAATATCATATAATAAAAGGTTTGATCTGGACAATGACATGACTCTAGCCTAGTGTTCTTATGGCAGCGGGAAAGATGTGTCATTCAATTCCTACAGATTATGGGCCTGATTCATTAAGGAAAGGAAAGCAAGAAAATGAGGAACTTTGAACCTTGGGAACCTTGGCAAAACCATGTTGCATTGGAGGGGGAAGTAAATTTAAAATAAGAGGACAGATTTATAATTGGGGTAGAGCATGTCCTAGATCAACTTTTAATGTCAGTGTAACAATAAAGCTATCAAATATTTGCATCCTACATGAAAAAGACAGCCAGCATTTTCCTTATGTGTAAAATAATAAACTAATTTGCAAACCTTGCATTGCAACATGGTTTTACCAAGGTTACTCATTATTTTTGCTTTCCTTTCTTTATTAAATCAGGCCCTATATATCATTGTGTAAGTCTATTTCCATCACATCCCTCCACTTGGAGTCACAGGAAGGCAGCTTATAAAAACGTTGTTGAGAGCAGAGGTTGGAGGATTTATTTTCTCAATACTTGTGTACCACTTGGCCTAAAAGCTGACCTACTCCTTTCAAGATTTCTGCTGCTGCCTTATTTATTTAATTAATGTTTTAGCCTTATATATAAAGAACATAAAATGATAGACAAGAAACAGAAAAGTTGTATATAGATATATATAGATAGATATATATTTGACTATGCAGCAGTTTCCCTCACTACCATTCTTCCACTAATTGGCATCGCTCCTTCTAAATCATCAAAAAACCCGACAATTCATATCAATCTGTCAGATAGAATTAATAAACCACTAAAGGAATAAACATAAGTAAAATAATACAACAAATAATGAGTAAAGAAAGTCAACTTTACAAATCCTCTGATCAAAGATCCCTTCTGATCCAAGAAATTATCTAGCACCGGATCTTCCTCCCCGTAAATTCTCCAACCACTGTCTGCTTCAAGGGTATCGTAGTATTTGGTTTTCAATTGTCTCCACGGTCACAAATTTTCAGAACATCTGCTCTTCATATCAGATTCATATAGTTTTCTCTTACTCAACAGACGATATTATGATCATGGAAAGAAAAAAGAAGAACAAAATTCAATAGCGTAATTCAGATGGTAAAATGGTAATGAGCGTCCCAATGTTTAAGCTGACCGCACCCGGACTGCTGCCGTCTCAATGGACTGCTCCTCGAGTAATTCTCCACAGTTTCACCTGCTACACACCCACAGGGTGTGTAGCAGGTGGACACTCCCACTTTGCCTTTAAAGGAAGTCACCTCAAACGCTCTGTAACTCCTATTCAGTACAGACACCCCTATCAGCTCTGCTGTTAGCTCTGTGGGAATAAAACACTTCAAAGCAATCAAGGAAAAATCACACTTTTTAAATTTACTTTGTCACATGTCTCAGACCTGTATGTAAGAGAACCCAAGTGCAATGCCATACGTGTGTTCCCTGGTCTGCAGTCTTAAGCTGCAGATTCCCCTGGACCTCACCTGTCCCTATGCAGGAGAGTTGTGGTGATTAGGCCTCAAAATATATATGTATATATACATATATATATATATATATATATATATATATATATATATATACACCCTGAATGTAAATTTGTATCACTAGCTTAGGGACTCACCTACAGGAGATGCCTTGACGTCCGGCAGCTGAATGTTACACAGTGCTGTACACTGAAGGGATTATGATACAAATAAATAGCATACAACGGCAACATACAGAAGGATGCTGCCAAAAAGCTGAATCTGCAGGCATTTGATTTATTGTGACATCACTCCTCCTACCCTTGAGTATGAATCAACAAATTCACACAGTGTATTTCTGCACACTGCCAATGACTGATACTGGAAAAGAGGGATCACACAACTCATGACCTTAAGAACTTATCTCATGTCAGTTTGGAGAGATTATCTGGTACGCAGTTTTTTATTTGCATATATTTTATATGGCTGATACATATGGGTGTCCTATATGTTACAACTGCTGACTCTTGGGCACTAGTGTGTTTTTTGCACGATAAGGAAGCCCCACAGGTGGTGTTTACCTCACAGGTGGTGTGATTGCACATCCTGACAATACTACTCTATGTTGTGCTCTGTTTTTTGCATTGTCCATTACTTGAACAACTGGGAGGAATAATCTATGAAGATGATCATCACTCTCTGATTAGACGACCTATCAATACCTTATGGTACGCATGTTATTACATCTATTCACGTTACATAAGTGATAATACACATTGAGGCGTCCCGCCTGTCTTCTGTTACAATATATATATATATATATATATATATATATATATATACACATACATATATATATATATATATATACATACATACACACATGCACACACATTATTCCTTTCCCCTTCTTTTTAATTAAATTTGCTTATGTTATTAACTGCGGAATTACACGGGCAGTAGTCCGTGGTTCTGTTTACAGATAGAAATGTAGCCACTTCTCGAAGTCTGTTTACCAAATTGGCATTCATCCACTTGATATGTTCCATAACGGATGTAGCAATTCTCGCAATCTATTTTGTCAATTTCCAGATGGGAGCTGCTCTCATGAATTTTAGAAAAGGCTTGGATCGTTTCTAGCATTTTGGCTCATCATATTAAAAGATTATCTGATTATCTGAATACCAACATGTTTTCTGGATTTTTGCCTTTAGTTATCAAAAATGATTTTGGATTGCTTTCCATTAACACAAATAGCCACAATTCATCATGTGCTTCATACGCATGTACTATTCTTTTTATGTTCTGTTTAACATTTTATGTTTTTTCTGTGAATATCACATTGGTTTTGGGGAACAATTGGGGCTCGCGTCACATTAAACAGGATACCTGTCTCCATACCTGTTCTTCCGCTCCGTCTTTACTGCATACGACTGGCCGGAGTTTCTGAAGTATTGGTACTTTATGTTCATTGTTCTGTATGGTTTCACTCTGTATAGTCTACTGTTAGTACTGTGTGCGGCGCTGCGGATACCTTGTGGCGCCTAACAAATAAATGATAATAATAATAATAATATTGATTGGCCAACATAACCTAAAATACAAATGTGGGCACATAAATTACCAATAATCATAAAATAATTATGTGCAATATGCAAATTTAACCCGTGCAACTGAATGTTACAAGTCCATCAATCTACAGATGTGTTTTATTCAATGATGCACCTCAGCATTTTGCAGTTCCCCAGGTGGGCCAACTACTCAATGTAAGGTCATAAAAATCCCTTTTTTATATAGCTATAAAACGGTAATCAGACTGTAAGCTCCAAAGGGGTAGGGACTGATGTGAATAATTATATTTTCTCTGTAAAGTGCTGCCTAATACCAAGGAGCTATGCAAATGATAGATAATAAATAACTACATCACAAATCACATATATACCAGTATGCACAAGATACACTATAATTTAGAGAAGATTTACATATGTGCAAATATCACAGTGCGCCATACACTCTTCAAGTACGGAGAACCTTGTATTTTGTTAGCAAAATAACTTTACATTTTGTTATACTCTTTCAACCCATTATTCAAATTTCATCTTTTGCCTTTTTGCATTTTATTTATGTTCACTCACCCACTTATTTAACACTGCTTTTACCACTGGCTGTAAATATACATATGCATAAACATAACAATTCAACAGCACTAGCGATACTACATAACGCATAGCTGAATTGTCAGGATGTGACGATGTCCCCAGCATACAAAAAACAAACATATTCCACTGGATTCATCTGTGGCACCAAGCACCTGAAACATGAAGCTATTGATTGGCAGAATTTTACCTGGAACAAGGGCGGATCTAGAATTCTATTTTAAGGGGGGGGGGGGGGGATTAGTCTCCACCCCCTATTTGACAGCTGAGGCTGCCTTGCGCTGCACACTATGTGCAGGTCCATTCGGCAGAGACAGGCAGAGAGAGTATGCTGTCGGCCTCTCTGATTGTACACAATCAGAGAAGCCAGGCAGCACACTCTCCCTGCCTCTCTTTGCCAAGCGGACTTGCACATAGTGTGCAGCTGCCGGCAGCATGCCCCTGCTAGGGGGGGCAAATCCCCCCCCCCCTGGATCCGCCACTGACTTGGAATGCTAAGTGGCACATGTGACCATTCAATGATATGCAAAGTCATGCATCTGCAATAATAGATAACTGGTATTAGTGTTCTATTGTAAAGAAAAAAGGAGAGACAGAGATCATGTACTCTCTTTATCCATCTGGCCGTCCTAAAAACATAAACATTTACAAAATAAAAATACAAAAAGTAGAAAAGCTATAATAAAAGAATAAAACATAGTTTAAAAAGAGTTCTTCCCCCAGGTTCCATTCCATTCCACTAATAATGTCAACAATTCTCTTTGGGACTGATGCATTTTGCATGAATGTAAACAAATATGTGCTCTTCTGTTTGTTTGATCTATCATCTGTGCAATTACTGCTACTACTATATATGTAGGATCATTCCTGCAGTTTACTGATTCAGCTGGTGGCTAGGCAAATAGTTACAAGCTTCATTCATCTCTCAGTCTGACAGTCTCAGGTGTGCAATCACCAACAACACTCCTGAAGCTATTCATCCTGCAGTTCTGATTGGTGCTGCTGCTCTTACAAACCTCTTCTTGACAGCACACCAATGCTGGTGATAGTTCCTGTTTGACCTAGTGTGTGTTGTATCTTGACCTGTTCTGCTATCAGTGTTTTACCTGGATTGTTTATAGGAATTGCTGTCTTCTCCACTCCTGTCTCTTGGCTTTGTTAAACATTTGTTCTCTTATCTCTACCTGCCCTGACCCCTGGTTTGTTTAATGGATTCTGCTGTCTTGTCTACTCCTGATCCCTGCCTGTCTGACTCATGAGCTGCCCAGTCCATCAGACAAATGCCAGACCACTCCACATTAACCCTTGCCTCTATGGCTCAGAACTCTGATAATATATATACGGGTTGCTTATTATCTCCCACTGTGTTATATCCTCTTCACCTGGCAAGATTTTTTTTAGCACTAGTATACTTTTCTTCATAGCTATTTAAAATATCCTTTATAATATATTAAAAACAGAAAGTTAGTTCTCTATAACTGGATTTGTTACTTATATACTTTAGAGAACTATTTGGTAACATTTTGGAATACGCTTCTGGGGTTGCACTAATTGTCCCAAAGTAGATTTTGAAAGAATCTTATTCTTTCTTATTTCTACTTATATTGAGCCCGCATAAAAAAAAGTTGTTTATCCTAATATGCTACCGAAAAGGTTGTCATATCTATCCCCACAAAAAAACATAAAATGTGCATGTCTAAACCAAAACATGGAAAAGTTAAACCAATGGGTCCTCAAAGCAAACAAATTGGTCTGGTCATGAAAGGTCTCAAATTCTTTGATCATTATGAGGTTCACATGCTTGTGACCACATGATAAGGCACCCATCTGTGAGGACATATTTTAGTATACAATTGTTTAATAGAGTGAGGGCCGGAAGGGAGTTCACCACTAGGAAGCCAGCATTAAAACAAGGGCTGGTCTTTTACAAGCCAAACCATTGGCCACAAACAATTTGTGAAATATAATTTTTAATATAAGATAGACCTTAGAAATCAGAAAAAACAAACTTTATCAAATAGTATTAATAAAATGTTTCAAACAATTCTTATTCATGAACAGTTTTTCAAACATATTCTATTTACACCAGCTTCTGAAATGTCGTCTTTTTAAAAACATTTTCACAAGACACAATTGAAGGAAGTTGCAAAAGCCATTATTATACCAGGTGCCTCTCAAGGGAGGACTTTAAAAAGGATTAAGAAAAATGTGCAAGAAACAGAGATCCCATTAATACAAATAAGAATTACAGATATTAATTGGACGGATGGGTGGATGGATAAAGTATATTATAAACAGAAAATGCAGAGGGAAATGTAAAAGTCCACTGCAGCTAAAAGGGGAAGTAGACAAAGAAATCGAACCAATTCAAAATAGACTAGTTCATATAAAAGTTAAAGTATTGTTTTAAACTGGGCTGTCAGCCTCACACAATTACACATTTAACATACAGTACATCTCAATAGACAACATATAACCAAACACAATGGAAGTCATTCATCATCAACATCATCATCTATTTATATAGCACCACTAATTCCACAGCGCTGTACAGAGAACTCACTCACATCAGTCCCTGCCCCATTGGAGCTTACAGTCTAAATTCCCTTACACACACACACACAGACAAATTGGGTATTTTATTTGCAAATTTCTTGAGGTTTGTGATAATTTTTTACAAGACTATTTTCTATTTAAACACATATTATTTATTGAGCATAGAACACCCAATTGTCTGTTGCTAGCCATTGCCAAAAGCCTGGCTTTAATAGCTCAGAAGCATGATCTGGAAGCGAAAAGGAGCTATCTGGCAAGAGACATGACCATCCATAAAAAACAAAATCCCATCAATAGAGCAACTTTATTAGTTAGTAGGAATGTGGGATTGTTCCACCAAGAAAAGTATTGTCCAGAGGATGACAGACAGACTGGGAATTATGTTTATTTAAAAGTAAAGTTCATTAAGATAGGAGAGTTTTAGCCTTTCTGAAGACTGTCCTGTATCTCCTATGCATAGAAGCTTCCTGGGATGTGACAAAAATGTGACCCTTATAACTACAGTACAAATATTGACTTCCCAATGTTTTTTCTTGTTCAGAAGAAGTTCATGTATTACCTAAGTGCATATTATCTTCCCTCCACAAGGGTAATAATGGATTCTGAAAAGAAGGGCTAATTGCTCTATGGTACTTCTCCAAGTGACATGACCTGGATCATGTGTTGACCTTGTTACAAAGAGATATCAAGGATAGTTCCTATAACTTTGCCCTTCATTTGTCAGATCCTCAGAGCCTATAGGTTTCTAGTATACAAAACTGAGCCCTGACTAATACACAATGCTGAGTCACATATGGTAGCTATTAAATACTATAGAGTAAACCCGGTGAATAGTGTGCTAGCTGGGTAGTTATAAAAAAGCTGCGCCCTATCTGGAAACTATATAAAGCTTAGCCTTATCTGGTCGCTAGCAAACACTGTGGAGTCCAATCGCCTGACTTGTATACAGTGAATGCTGAAGCTAATCTAGTGCTGTACCCAATCAGGTGGCTAGATTATAGCGCAAAACCCAATCTGGTGGCTAGTATTCATTGCTGAGTCCTATTTGCTGAATAGCATGTCTTGTGAATTTACCTATACTCGACCAGTGTGACCCCGGTCCAGTAATTTGAACAGCTCGTCTTGGAGAATGTGTCATTCAGAATTCTGTGTGCTTCCAATTTGCATTCATCTTGGTTGAATTATGATATCATAGTTTTTGAGTATCTCTAAAGCTTCCCTTTCTCTTTTTTTAGTGAGGCTTAACTGACTACATTGTTTTGATCAGTTTTTCAACTGTCTCTATGAAGTTATGACCTTTCACCTGACAAGGTGTAAAAAGTGGAAAGTTGTCTCAAATTAGTGTGTTTAGATTTGTTGTATCTGACATTGTGAACAAAATTTAAAAGAGATTTTTCTAATGAGATTTTAGATGTCCTGGTATGTTTCAAATGTTTTAAGCTGTCCAATGTGGTTTCAGCCCCTGTAAGGTTGAGGTTGCTCAGGTTAAAGAGGTCCACTGATTAGGTTCCTTTGGCTTCCACACTACACAAACTAAACAGCATGAACCGGAGATCACATCATGAAACAATCACTGAACAGAATAGTATTACTTCTAATTAAGAAGGAATCAATACTATGTAATCATTTATTGAATAAATATATTGCGCTACAAACATTTACAATATTTAATCACCTCACACATCGAGAAAAAAACCCAAGTTAAATTAACACAAACTGAAATCACTTGTACTCATTAGTCAATTGTGTAATTAACAGACTGAACCTGAATATCGTCACGTGTATAAAAGGAACTGACTACAGACACTATTCTATTCCCGTGAGAAGACACTGAAGAAATGCGTTGGTTAAGATAAAACTTGTTTTGTATGATTACAGATATGGTTCATTTAGACACCTGAAAAGAAAAAGCAGAAGCAACTCAACACAGACGTTATCATAAACTCCACAGGGAACCAAGATTTCAGGCACTGAATTAAGGACTGGAAAACTCTAATTGATGTGCGCTAAACCTGCGTATGTGATGTAAGTGTAACTTTGAAGTATTGATCAAATAAATCGTTTCAGGAATTATCTATGAATCTCTCTCTGCTCTCCCATTTAGTTGTTCACATCCGAGTCCGGCATGCCGAAGGATGGTGATACTACAGTTCAGTGACAGGACACAGACGAACAAGCAGAAAAGATCACGGAAGGGAGACAAAAGCTAAAAAAAATGCCCAACCAAGGTAATTGGCTGCACACTACACATTCACAAGTGAAATAAAAAAAGAGAGAAAAAGAACTCCAGGGGGTAAATGTATCAAGATGCAATTTTGCATTTCCAGCGATTTTCTCGGGTGAGTTCAAACTCGCCGATTTATTAAATGGCGATTTGATGTAAAATCGTCATTCTCAAAACCGCTACAAATCGCAGTCCTGACGTTTTCCCACTCTAGCAATACAAATCGCCAAATGTATGAAGCAGCGATTTTGCAAACTTGCCCAAATTTTAATTGAAAATCGCCAGATACAACACGCTGCTTTCTATAGGTGAGAGTAGCAAACACATCACTGTTACACTGCAGGGCAATGTTAATATAACAGGAGGCACAATGGAAGTTTAGATAAACAATATTTTTGTTGAAGAGGGGCAATAATTGTTAGGAATTTTCTTACGGTGGACAATTTATTTTAAGAATAAATTAGTGGGCCAAATTTAATTATAGATTATATGTAAGGGTTTGTTTGTTTTTTGCAGTTTTATTACAGTGGCTTACTATTCCATCACCAGTGGGGCAATAATTATATTTGTCTGATGTGGCAAAACTTAATATTTCATTTAAAGTACAGACTTGTGGCACTACAACATGCTGCATTTTATTGGTCTATGCAGGCTAATGAGGACTATAAACTGCCCATTCCTCTGAGGTTGGTAGATAAAGTCTTGTTTTGCACCAACATCTGATTTTGGAATCAGCACCGACAGGAAGAGAGGAACATCCCCGGCACCAAGCTCCTCTTAGGCTGCGAAGGCCACGTGGATTTTTTATTTTTTGGTGTTTGGTGTTTTTATGTGGGATTGCAATCATCTACATGTATTTATGAATAATTGTAAGTGATTCTGGATATGGGTGTCAATCCTGGTTTATGACACCTTTGTTATAAAGGGGTGATAGAACTTACCTTTGGCCTTTAGAGGCCCACATTCATGTGCCTTGATACATCTGGCAGTGTGCGTCTCTATGCCCCAGGTAAGGTGTTGTGGTGCTGTCTGCTGCATAATTTGGCCCTAAACCAAAGTATACCCCCAACACCAGCAATATACAGTAACGAACCAGGTGAGCTCATTCCAGCAGCTGATGTTTGTAATACAGAGGGGGGACAGGTCAGAGATAGGATCATCCAGACTTATTTTTCAATTTTTCAGGTGAGAATGTTTTTTAAGTAAGTGTAATTGTTTTGTAATTACCAGTAACCTTGTTTGTAATTATTACTTATTCTTGTAGAACCAACATCATTATCAACATCATAAGCACAGGGTTTTTTTTTGCAAACACCATTAATCTTATTTTATGGGTATATATATATATATATATATATATATATATGTTTGCTGAAATAACCATTTAGGCATTATTGAAAGATAAAAACAATATAATAAGTGTATCTAGATTATCCAAGTAAACACCAGTGTGCATAAAGTAAATATTCATTTTCTAACTAAATTCAAATAAACATAAATAACACAGTCTGTGTTACAGAATAAAAAAAGGCCATAAGTGCAAATAAATAAACCTTTTTTTTTTTTTTGCTCTTTGCTGTGGCTCTGAAGACTTGGTGAATGGCCATCTACCAGCCCTGATCCTCCCACTGCTACACACAAGAGTAGAGGGTAATGATGGGTTTGGGGTAGTGGTCTGACTGCTACCACCTGAAGATGGGGGCACTGGTAGACGTGCCAATATTTGACCACACATTGTATTTAAATTTGAGGACTGCTCATCGACTGCCCTAGTAAGGTTATTGATGCCACTGTTCATTTGCACCAATGAATTGTCTATTGCTCCATTGTGGTACATAACCTCACTTTCCGGTCCTGTATGTTACGCAAATACCGAAATCCACTTGTAAGTTGTTTTTGGATCCCCCTCAGTGAGTCCTAGTGGAAGGCCACCAAATTCGCCTGCACCTCACCAAACTGGCGGATGCACTGTGCTAAATTAGGGGCAATTTGCTGTCCTTGGCTTGGTGGGGGAATTCCTGGAGAGGCTGGTAGTGCAGACTCTGCAAGCTGCGGCACTTGAGTGACGTCCGGCACAGTTTGCTGGGTCACATTTATGTCACTTTGGATGTCTGGTGCCTCCATATCCACTGTGTCCCCAATAATGGATACTTGGGCTTGTGAGGTTCCTTTTAAAAAACCCACAACACATAAATAATCAGTATCCGGACAAAAGCTGTTACAGGTGCTCTTCATTACAGCCAAATGAGTAATAGCCACCCCCCTCTCCCCAGTACAGCATAGGGGTATTTACCTTCTAAGGAGTCATCCTCCTTCTGGGTAGCGACTTCTGGCGCTAGGGGTGTCTGCTTTTGGCTGGTGGCTGTGTGTGTAAATATGTGAAATGTTTGATATTAATATATTTTTCATGTGCAAAAAACATTCACCAAAAAAAAAACAACTTTTACAAATGCTCAGGCTACTGTTTGCAATGTGTATAAAAATCAAACATTTGCATGCTGTAGGATTACTGTTTGAACATAAAGGATAAGCATTTGCACCATTATACAGTACTCACTAGCCTTTGGTTGAGACATAGGTGTGTCGGTGTTCCGAACGTTTGTGCCCTCAAAGAGCTCAATAGTAATTAACTGTTTAAATTCCTCCTCGTAAGATGTCTAGGACATGAGAAGAGCAGGCCCACCAGCTGCTCGCCTCTCCTCTGCCATCTTCTCCTTCACTCTCCTTTTAAAGTCAGAGATTCTTTTTCTGCAGTTCTCTATTGTTCTCTTTATGGGGCCCACCACATTCACAGTGTCTTGCAAAAGTGGTCTTTGCAGTAAGGCTCCCCAAAATATACTCATACACTGGGACTAGATTGTGTATAAGCGCATAATTCTAAGCAAAACTAAAGTGCACATTGCGCTCAGATTTAGTTTAGCTCAAAGAAGGGCCTGCCTCTTCCTCCTGCTCACTTCCTAGCAAGGGCGCCAAAAAGAATTTGGGGCCCTGGTACAGCAAATTTCTGGGGCCCCCTCCACACATAGTAGTGTAAGAAATGTGTGCCGCCGCTCAGCAGCAGTGCCGAAAGGGGCGTGGCCAAATAGTGATGGGGCGTGGCCAACATGGAGTGTGGCTGCGCCTTTTTAGACATGTTATATGTATTAAAATTGTATTGCTCTCACATACCTTTTATTGCAGCATTCACACTGGTACTAGATTCTTGTATGGATCCTGGAATGTTGGGACATGTTTGGAAAATGTATAGGTACATGAAATATGGAAAGCAGAGCATTTAGTGACCACAGAAAATATAGAGAATAAGGAGAGCATCCTTGTGACTGCCACACAATACAGAGGGCACCCTTGTGACCGCCACACAATACAGAGGGCACCCTTGTGACCGCCACACAATACAGAGGGCACCCTTGTGATCGCCAAATCAAGCATTTAAAACCAGATCCAGATAAAATTGCAGCAATAGATCATGAGATCACGTGGCAGGTATATTGCTTTTTGTAAAGAAAGAATTTTTTTCATTCAACAGGTGTCTCAGCAGAATGAGGCATTGGAAGGTGGGTTTTTTTCCATCTTTTTTTTTCGACTGCATTTCTAGCCCTATCAATGCACAGTCAAATGGACAGAATGAGAAAATCTTTAAACTTACAAGCACTTTATCACCATAGTGGAATACAGAAATACAGCCAATTATACTATGCTGCCAAATACAACTAAAATGGATTCTATTCTTCACACCCCACAATGCCATATACATACATACACAAAATATTATATACACATACACAATACCATTTACCTAGATACACAATGCAATATACATACACAATGCCATAAATACACACATCCAAAAAGCTATATATATATATATATATATATATATATATATATATATATGCCATATATCTACATGCACAATGCCATATAGCTACATGCACAATGCAATATACATACACACAGACACACACTCACAATGCCATAAACAAATATAATGCCATAAATACACACACACACAGCCATACACACACGTACAATGACACATATACCCACACCCAAAATGCCAGATATATGCCCACACAAACAATGCCATATATGTACACAATGCCATATACATACACACACACACACACACACACACATACAATTCCATATACATACATAATGCCATATACACATACATAATGTTACACATACATAATGTCATACACATACATAATGCCATATACACACATACTGCCATATACATACACACAATTCCATATATATATACACAATGCCAGGCTATAACACCCCGAACCCCCAGTCCATTGTACTTACCTTTTGACATATGCTGGTAAAATTTAGTGCTGGAACAGGAAAGGAAGCCTCATCTCCAGAGGCTAATAGCTCCGCGGCCATGCTCTGAAATGATAGGCAGGCCGGCAACAGTCTGATTTGTTGCCTGTCTCCATTAGATCACTGACAGAGCTGTCCTGATTAGCTTCGCCCCTCTCCCGATTAGCCCCTTCCCCTCCCAACCGGGTGAATGGGAAAAAAAATTGTTGTCTGCAATGTGGGCTCACGCCCACACTGCAGTCCATATAGTTTAGTACTGTAGACCAATTAATTGTACCTGCCCCTCCTCTCAGCGCCCCTGCCTCCTAGCTACTCTCCCTCCTCCTTCCCACTCTTCCTAGCCTCCACACCTCTCCTGCCTCTCACCATTCTGACAGACATACACACAGAGGAAATACAAGCCAAGAAACAAATAGACTGACAAATAAAACACAGGGGAAATACAAATCAAACAAATAAACTTACAAACCAAGGACAGGGTAAATACAGTAAACACCAAAAAACAACACACACCAATGTCTGCTCTGTTATTTAGAATCAGTTTATATTTTAACACTCTTTTTCTCTGCTAATTACCATGCCTTTGTTAATGTTTTCAGCCAATTGTGCGGAATGTGGTGGGGGCAAGGGTCATCAACCACTGCATAACCTGGCTGACTTATACATGTTTCTGTTCGCTTGTTACAGCTGCCATCAATTTAAGTCAAATCAGGATTTTGAATTGGCATTTCATTTAAATCAAGTATTGGCAATGTTGGCAATGTTTGTTCATGAACATGTAATAAACAATCGTGAAATTTCATGGCAGTCTAGCTTTATTTGTTGTGGCAAAATTAGTAAAAGTTCCCATTTTGTTATACGTCCTGTGGTGACGTGTCTTGTTTTTTCACAAAATGAGTGCTTCAACTGTATGTGGGACATAAATTGTGAGATTGCAACCCAGAACAATGTCAGCAGATTTTTTTTTAACGATGATTGCAATGGCTGCAATGGCTTTTAAGCATGCTGGAAAACCTATTGCACTATAGTATGCTATAGGCCTTTGATTATTACCAGGTTTTTGTACACCTGTAGCGTGTCCCATATATTTATGATAGAACAGGGAAAGCAGCATGTCATAATAAGGAATGCTTAATGCAAGATGCACTGAATAGTTCATTTTTCAATGTCTCAAAAGTGAATTTAGTCTCTTTCATGTGTACAAGAGGTTCTGGGACAGCAGCTTTGGTTAAATCATACAGTGGTAATGCTAACTGGGAAAAAATCTGTATCGATGTCGCAATGAGGTGTCTGGTGTGGTCTGGTCAGAGTCAGAGACCTTTTGTATGTATAAATGTAATTTGTACTTAGAGACCTTGGGCCTAATCCATTAAGGAAGTTAGGCAAGAAATTTCTTCCTCAAGTCTCCTGGACAAAACCATGTTGCAATGCAAGGGGTGAAAACTAGTTTTCTATTTTGCACATAAGCTAAATACTGTCTGTCTTTTCATGTAGCACACAAATATCAACTTTAAATTTCAGTGTACAAATAAGCTATCAAGTATTTGTGTGCTACATGAAAAAACAGCCAGTATTGAACTTATTTTCAACCCTTTCATTTTAACATGGTTTTGTCCAGGAGACTTAAGTATGAACTTTCTTGCCTAAGTTCCTTAATGAATCAGGCCCCTTGTGGCTATTGTGTGCAAGGTATGTGGGCAGTTCTTGAGTGTCTGAAAGAGAAATTTCAAAATCAAAAAGGCAGTGCCGTAACTAGACATTTTAGTGCCCTGGGCGAGACAGGGCACCGGCGCCCCCCATCTAAGTGGGAGTGGCATTTGACAAGTGGGTGTGGCCAACCTAATGTGTGGGTGTGGCTAGCACTTTACTGAAAGAATATATAATAATATATATATATATATATACACACACACACCCACACACACTGGTGGGATTCCATTAAGCTACCTTTTTTTTTATATAGAAAGGAGAAGCCCTATGACATACATTGCTATTTTAATATAATACACTAAAAAGAGGCAAGATGGGAATATTAGGTCAAGTAACAAAACAGATCTTATAGGTCAGAGGGTAGTAAAGAAAATAAATGTTCACCAGTGTGCCTCCTTTAGCACTCACAAGCGCCCACAAACAAAAAGGATATTTAATTTTGCAGAACACAAATTTTTTTTTTTTTTTTTTTTTATATTTTACTTTTTTTTCTAAAATACAATTGACCTACTAACTTGCTGGATAAGTTAATAAATAAGCACTTTGGGTACATTCCAGATCGCTTATAGATCAATTGTTTAGTAAAACAGTTACTGGATTGTTGTAAAAGGCATTTTGCAAAAAAATGCTGGCTTTTGAATATTGAGTGACCTCCTGAGCTGAGTAAAAATACATAGCTTGCCCTCACACACATAATATAAATACAATTTTACTTACCCGTCCTGTGTCCTGTGCTTTTACGCTGCCTTTGCCCCAGCAGTGCTCCTCGCTGAATACAACGTCACATTCAGTGGGAGCGAGGAGACTGGCGGGAGCCGCCGGGAGATCAGGTGACTTTCTTTTCTTTTTTTTCTCCTTTTTTATTAACTTTATTGACACGGCTGCAATTTTCTTTTTTTTTTTTTAATATGCCGGCAGGTAGGGGAATATGCAGAGCCGCACCACCCTAGTTACGGCTCTGCATCTGCCACTTAGAATTCCTTTTGCATGAAAAGGTGTGATGGGGAGGGAAGGCGTGTTCTAACATGGGCATTGGACAGTAACGTGGTCGAGCAATTGTGTGCAGATTCGGACTGGGATGTAGTCCTAAATACAGTTGAAAAAACAGTTTTGTGGGTAGATGGTAGTTTTTCTTTGTGCTGATTAAACATTGCTTTTCTAAAATTCCTAGTTTTTGCAGTTCCCTTAAAAAATGTTTTTATCAATCTATATGCAAATGTGATCATATTGTGATCATTATTCCCTAAAGTCTCCCTCATCGGTATGTTAGATATAATATTTGTTCTATTAGATTAGTATCAAGTATTGCAGCACTCTCCTAGTTTTTTTCTTCTCTCACTGTAGTTGTAGACACACATTGGCTTCCTTAGTCACTAGTTTCATTGTCCTGATTTATATAGAGATAATTAATGTCACCTAAAGAGGACCGCATTTTTCTTTGCTACTCTTTCTATTTGTGATAATTCAATCATTTCTAGCAATCCAAATCTGTACTTCTCTTATGATGGTTTTCATGTACATCTACCTATAAAGGACTCATTCATTGACATTTTCATGGCTAGCACCCCGCTAGCATGGCTAGCACTTTCAACAAACTTGGTGAAAAGATAAAAGCTGAAGCACGCATATGGGGAAGCGTGTCAAATAAAGTGGATCCACTACTGCACATAACGGATGGAAGTTTCGATAAAGACCTACAGTATTTCGATAGTTATGTAAGGATTTCAGATGTGTGATACCTCAGGATTAACAGTGCCTCAGTAGTACATTAATGGCACATCAAGATGACATGTATATAAACTCAGGCATAAAACAGAACAAAGTATGGAGCGTTAACAGTATATTTTAAAACTGTATTATTCTTCAAGAAACTGATTCAAAACACAATAAAAGATTGCAAAAACAGCTGTAGGGTAATAATGAAGTTAATACACTAGCCTAGAGCCAGACATATAACTATTGACTGCCACTAGTTCACAATTGCTTTGAATGATTGGGAGACAGGAAGAATAACACATCTTGAGCAGTAGAGGTTGAGAACCAAATAACAGCACTCGAGTTCCTACATGTCTCTTCATCAGGGGGATGTGCTGAAATCCATTTTTTGTCTTTGACAAAATATACTGTACATTCAGTGGGAGCGAGGAGACTGCCGAGAGCCGCCGGGAGATCAGGTGACTTTTTTTTTTTTTTTTTTTTTTTTTTGTCCTTTTGTATTAACTTTATTGACACGGCTGCAATTTTTTTTTTTTTTTTTTTAATATGCCGGTGGGTAGGGGAAGGTAGCGGGCGGCTGCTGCGCCCTCTTGGGCTTGCGCCCGGGGCGATGGCACCGCCCGCACCACCCTAGTTACGGCTCTGCAAAAAGGTTATCCATATACTGAATCAGGGTTGCACCACCTTTGGAAGAAAAAGACGCAAAGTTATCAAGTAGATTTTGACTAAAATAAGTTAAATGATTGAATTCTTGAATAAGTCTGGTCCAATAAGCAGCACATCACAGTAAGTGAAATCAAATAAATCCATATCTTTGGGAATAGGGAAAAAATGCAGAACATAAATTAACAAGAAAAATCTACAATATTAGGTGGTATTTAGCATAAAGTACAGTGCCAGGAGTTGAAATTACAGTATTCCTTGACTAGGCTACAGAAGTAATTTTTTTCTTATTAAAAAAAAAAACAACATACGCACACGGTGTCTCACAAAGAACAATTGAACATTCACACACAGCTGTATATCACAGGCAGGGCCTGATTATGGCTTCTGGCCGCCCTAGGCTAATACACCTGCGGCGCCCCCCTTCCCCACACACACAAAAAAAAAACACTAAAGGAAAATTCAGGAGTATTAGCCAGCAAAAATTTTTTAGACAGATTCTCTTACCTGTTCTTGCTGTTCTGTCTTGCTTGTTCTTGCAGCTTTGTTGTCGTTTAGCTATTCTGTTTTGAAAATGTGCAAACATTACAAACCCTCAATGATTAGGATTTTTAGAGAGCATCCTCATGAATGCCACACAATGCAGAGATGATGCACCCCCACACCAGCCAATTCATCACACCCCAGTGGCCAATTCATGACCCTCTTCCCCCCAGCCATTAGATCACTGTGCCCCTTATCACACTGCCACCTCAATACACTGTTCCCTTTATCACACTGTCCCCCTTGCAGCACACTCTGTCTCCCTTATTACAATATGCCCCTGCATAAACGCAAATTTTTACTTACACGGATATTAACAAACGATGAAGTGCGCACAAGTTAATTGAGATAGACAGAAATGTCTTGCTAAACGTAGCTTTGAAAATCACAAGATGATCCCAAATCTTGCTGATACAAGTCCAAAATATATCAAATTAATCGAGCGCTAGGGTAGCGATTTTCTTGCTAGTGTAACCAGTACTTTGGTGTTTATAACGTTACTGGGTGTCTGAATGTGTAATAATTATGTGATCAAATGTAAAGGATTGTGTAGTTAGATATATCACACTAGTGGTCATGTAGTGGAAAAATCTCGATAAGGATAGCAATATAGTATAACATGTTAACGTATATATGGTTAAAATAAATTATGCACATGTATTCCACAACAATGATCAATTCATATATTGTCATTCCACAATAAGGGAACAGGTTGTAAATTCATTTCAGTTCATATCTGTTCATATGATCCAGATTGTTAAAAGATATGAACAGTTATGAACTGAAATGAATTTACAACCTGGTCCCTTATTGTGGAATGACAATATATGAATTGATTTTTTCAATTTACACCTGCCCCATAGTAGGTGCAAAAGTGAACTGCCATAGATACGATAAACTGCTAGTGTGCATCAGCCACTTATGTGTGATCTTACGCGGAGCAAAATCATTATACACAAAAACTGGCGTAGTTCCTGCTCTACACCAGCCCCATAATTTATATGGGTCGATAATTTATTTGCACTTTTTGTTTTTGTTTTTGCCTTTTATGCTGTGTACTGTTTCATCCTTGCTCTCTGTACGGAGCTGCAGACCTTTTGTTGCGCCTTATAAATAAAAGATAATAATAATTTTATTTGCCCCCTCTTCACTCCAGCACAATACTTGAGTTGCAAATAACACTAAAATAAATAAGTACAGCTCCTATCTCCTCCTGTACAGATGTCAGTCAGATAGCAGGAATATGGTTGCATCACATACATTTCCACATACTCCTCCTGCACAAAGCTTAAACAGGATGTCGTTAGGACAGTTCACATTTCTCCTCACTCTTCTTGCGCAATGCTTAGACTTAGACTGCTGATGTAATCATGTCGCAAATCAATATTCAGTTGCATAGTTTTAATTTGAGCAAAATCACAGCTCTTAGAGAAGTGTGTCCCTTAGACTAAACGCAGTTAAAATCATGCGGGTGAGTGACTTACCAAAGAACCTATTATCTGTGGATTCCTGGAAATTTCAGCCAATGGGAGCAGGAAGGGGATGGGACTTATACACAGTTATAAGTCAGTGTTCAGAGGCTTCTGCCGTTCCTGCTTCCGGATTCCTCCCGCCCTCCCTACAATTTCTTACATAACTTTAATCGGAGTTGTTGAGAGTAGGAGAACAGTGCAGTCTGTAACTGTGCATATGGTGCTCGGGGGATCTTGTCATAGGTCACTACCCCTCTGTGGTTATGGTGTCATACCATGGTTGGTCCGTTTTGTTAGTAGGACCTTTGGGCCAGTTTTGTATGGTTTATACTGGCGGAGTTTATAGGGGGTGTAGTCTTGCCGTTGGACTTGATCTTAGCACCGGCCAATAGATAAGGTATAATCCTGGGTTGGTGGTAATATGGTCTGACCTTTCCACCTTATTGGTTTTGCGTTCCTGACTGCCCTGCTCTCGTCCGCCTTACAGTCCTATTAGTTTAAAATAAATAAATATCGTCATTCATTCCAACTTTAATTTTATGTCCGTGTCTTTATTTGGTCTGGTATAAAGGTTATATTACAGGTGTGTTATTTGGGGAAAACTTCCCTGCTATGCATTTTAAGTCACTTGCTACTGTACACAATATAACTGCATTAGTGTACACAGCAGATTACAGACCAGATCACTCTGTATTGTGGTTCCACACATCCATCCACTTGCAGATTGCATGTCAGCCTTTCCCTGCTCTCTGGCTCGCAGACATTTACCCCCTGTAACTCTGTCAAAACTTTCCCACATCTGATACATCTTCTGCTCAATTCACTTATTCCTTTTTCTCAGTGAAGCTCTCCCACATGCTGTGCTCTCTTTCTTTCAACACAGGCCAGCTAACTTTTCCTCCAGTGATCACGGTTATTCCTGCCTCCCCTGTGGGATGACATTCCTTGGGCTATAACACATGCTCACTGTGTTTTATCTGCCGCTCATGGGATTCTCACACTCACTTGACTTTGCGCAGGCTCTGTCGCTCTATGTGTCTGATGCACTCTCAGCCTTGCTTGGTAGACCTGACACTTGCACTAGTGACCTCTTGCAGCCTCTTCACTCACCACTTGGGCTATATCACCCTCTCTGATGTCCTCTCTGCCCCTTTGGGTCACATTAAATCCTGCTATATAGCGTATAGCTTGCAGCAATTCCCTTTCCATAGGGTCTCTTACATGCTCTCCCCTCTCTAGACATGGAGACTCTATATGGCGGATCCTCAATGCTGCCACTACTAATCGGCTCCATTCTGCTTTGGCAACAACCCTCCTTCTTTATTGGGGTCCCCATTTTTTTCTCTTGGGGCTCTCCTAATTATGGGGACTCCTTCCTCTCTTTATATGCAGCCAAATTTTGAGTTAATTTCTCCCACAAATCTGTCTAATATTATTCCTATTCCCTCTCAGTTATGATGTACGATGGCCCCTCATGGCAGCAGGATCCAGGGACATCCTCCCCTCCGTCCCCAATAGCCAGTATTCCAGCAGTACCTGAAACTATCAGGTGGCCAATATGCCAATATAAACTCATACGCTTACTTATTTTTTCCTCACATATCCCCATATGATATATATGGCATATACTTATCATATGGGGACTATAAGAAATAAGACTATATCGGGACTATAAGAAATAGTCTCATGCTGCCATCCTATCTATGGCCCAGGTTACTCATCCTCATGCAGCAGGTCAGGTTGAGGTGGCACAGTAGCACTCATGTTATGGTAGAGCACTGCACTATAATGCTATGCCCCCCCCCCCCCCACCCCACTCCCTCTGTTTTTAAAAAGCAAGGAAACTAAGCGATGGCACAACATTGATTCTGTCAAACCAGCAGGCTGGCCAGCCTAAAATTAAAAAATAAATAAGAACCATTACTGTCACAGTGTGCAGAGCTCTGTTCACCAGAAGACTGTGAGACACAGTCCCAAACCAGGTGCCACATGCCTGCATCCCTCCTGTACATCATGATGTCTTATTTAGGCATTGTGGCCACCTAGATCTTTTTTTTCACCATGTGTATGACTCGCGCCACCCGAGCTTCCGGTACACTTACCGGATTCCAGCGCACTGTTCTCCTGTTCTCCAGTGGAGCTGCTGGGCGGGCTCTTCTCCATTGGCACTAGCCCGTCACTCTCTCACCACCCACAATATTATATTGGCAGGTGCACATGAATATCCCATAGTTGCCTACTCTCCCGAAATGTCCAGGATTTGTCAGCCAGATCTACCGATCACAATTGTTGGCAAGTATAGCATATTCTCTCTTGTATCTGAGGTCACATGACTGCTCACACTGGCACGCACCCTTGGTGATTAATAGGAGTATTTTGTTCTGTGTACACTAGAGGTGCCAGATTATCATTCTGTGATCTGCCTGCATTTCCAGACCCTGTTTGACTCAAATATACTGATGATCCTGCTAGAAAACCTATAGTACCTTATCCTGGACTCTTTGTTCCTGGCATCCAGTACCTGTTTCCTTATACCTGGAATTCATAACCCAGATCCCCTGTGCCAGTGCCATTATTAGTTGAGACATATACAGTATATATCCACATTCACACAGGGTCACCTTAACTACATTATCGGCCCCAGGGCAGTGCAGTGCACCGGGGCCCCTAAATATAAATATAAATATATATATAAATATAAATAAATATATATATATATATATATATATATATATATATATATATATATATATAGTGTGTGTGTGTGTGTGTGTGTGTGTGTAAAAAAAAAAAAATATATGTATGTAAAAAAAGGTGATTATGTATATATATATATATATATATATATATACAATATTTTTTTTTTTACATATATATATATATATATATATATATATATATATATATATATATAGGGGCCCCCTTAACTTACCTTAAGTCCGATCCCCTTCTCTTCTTTTTTTCCGCGCTGAGTCTCTTCTGCACTCCTCCGTGCTGTGCTTGCAGTGACATCATGCCCAACATTCACTGCGAGCACAGCACGGAGGAGCGGACCAGGGAGAGAGCCAGGTCGCCAGCTGACGTGACCGCAAGGTAAGTATTTTCTTTTTCTTTTTTTTTTTGCAGGATTGTTTTTTTCAGAGCTGCCTCGGACGGGCCCCCTCTCTGAGCAGATTACATAATCAGGCACTACCCCCACTGCTCAAATGCCGCGAGTCGCCAGAGAATACAACCAGGAGCGGGGCAAGGATGACGCAATTTGCTTTGAATCTCGCCATTAGGCCATACCCCCGCCCACTTCACAAGATGCTGGAAGTAACACTAATCTCCCGTGAGAAATCCTACAAATTCTGGAGTCTCCCGGATATTCTGGGAGAGTAGGCAACTATGCAATTATCGCAATGGTAGAAAAGCCACCGTTCTCCATGATTTATCAATGAAATATCGCCAAGACAGCTGAGCGATACTCAGTTGCCTCGGGATAACTTACCACTTCACCAGGCCGATATGAGCATATGCTAGCCAGTTCACACTTTCCCAGTGAAACTGAAAGCCTAGACTTGGGGGTATAGTTACTAAACTGCGGGTTTGAAAAAGTTGAGACGTTGCCTATAGCAACCAATCAGATTCTAGCTGTCATTTTGTAGAATGTACTAAATAAATGATAACTAGAATCTGATTGGTTGCTATAGGTAACATCTCCACTCCCCTTGGACTTTCAGTTCCACTAAATGACAAAAATACATTTTAAAATAGATAAAAAAAATATTTAAAGGAAATAAAAAAAGATTTTAAAAGATTTTCCAAATGAAAACCAGATATTAATTTATTTAAATAATAAAGCATTTTTTTCATGCATTTTCTATTGCAGCGTCTGAACTAATTTGTGACGATCAAGTTACCTATTGTTGTGCAACACAGTGAGAAGTTACAAACCCTTGAGATCGAGAAACAGCTTCCTACGTTAAAATGAAAAATGTTGATGCTTATCTATCTAAAATATACAAAACAACTATTTCTCTTTACTATGTCTGTTTTACGCTTGCATAATCATACAGTGGTCACAAACTCAGGACTTGTGACTTGTATAGATGCACATTTTCAGCTTTAAAATCTCATTCTTCAAGTCTTTGCAGTAAATCTTCGAGACTCGACATTGCTTGTGGAATTACAGTTATCTCCACTAGAGGGAGCCATTAACCTTTGTTTAGCTAAGAGTGCTTTGAAACCTACATAAACCTAATTTAGGTTAATATTGCCTCTGGGATTACTGACAACTGTCCCTAATATACAGGGATAGCCCAAGGCTTTAAAGATTTGTCCCTGGAAATGTGTTGTCCACATATGATAGATCACTGCACAGCAGACAGCAGAGCCCATCAATCCTGCAAATCTTTGTGACAGTAGGAAAACGTGAGTCACATAGACATGTAGGACCACCTATGTCCCAGTCTACTAATTGTATGGAGCAACAAAATTAGTAATACAATTATTCTCCCCAGGCTGTTGCCCAGGCAGGTCATAGATTGGGCTGGCACTGATCTACAAGTTTCTTGTTAGCATATCTTATACACTTGTTTACGGGCCTGATTCATTAAGGAAAGCAAAAAATTGAGCAAGTTTTCTTAATCAAGTTTTCTGAATAAAACCATGTTGCAATACAAGGGGTGCAAATTAGTTCATTATTTTGCACATAAGGAAAATACTGTCTGTTTATACATATAGCACACAAATACTTGATAGCTTATTTGTACACTGACATTTAAAGTTGATCTAGGACATTCCCTACCCCATCTATAAAACTGTCCTCACATTTTAAATTTACACCCCCCCCTCCAATGCAACATGGTTTTGCCTTACTTACTTTCTTTTGCTTAACTTTCCTTAATCATACTTGCCAACTCTCACGTAATGTCCGGGAGACTCCCGGATTCCGGGTAGGTTTCCCAGACTCCCGGGAGAGTATAGCAGTCTCCCACATTTGTCCACTTCTTAGTGAAGTGGGCAGAATTAGATCCAAAATGCCGCAATTCTCCGGGAATCATGGCATTTGACCCCAAAATGACATGATTTGTGTAGCCCCGCCCACCACACGCCCATCTCCACCCAGCAGCTCACGAACGCCGACTTCAAGAAGTTGGCAAGTATGTCCTTAATGAATCAGGCCCTACATTACCATGATGGAGAAGACTAGATATAGGAGAGGTACACTTATTCACAATAAAGGGCACTAAAAGCTTTTTCTTAACCAAAACAAACTTATTATGAATCAATTCTTTTGAACAATGTGACATACAGGTCAATTAGTTCTAAATTATTACATTCCCTTTGTTTTTGCAGGTATTCTCTTTAATCTGCAATAGCTTATTGCTATTTCTATCTAATAGCTTATTCCCTATACACCCCATTGTGTGTTGTCCTGGCATTGTTGTCCAGTGATTTAGAGGGCAAAACATTGTGAAGCCTGATGTTTTGGGCTGTAAGAAATAAGGTTGTGGAAGGTTACTAGGAACCCAAAATGACACCACCCAAGTAGAGGGGGGCAAGCAGAGACTACACTCCCAGTCTAGCAGAAGGTAGAAAAGGTGTGTGGGGAAACTAGGTATTAATATCGCCTCAACCTGTTTGCACCTCATTTCTCACAAACTGCGGACTATAAAAACATATACTTTTTCTAGCCCTCTGGTTCCCCATATTTCTCAGTCATATTTAGACTTGTATATATTCTATTTGGAAAGTAGTAAAATGTCTGCCAGCATGTATTGTTATCTTGCAGACTAGTCCATTGTTTCAGAATAGGCAAAAGGCTTTGTTTAGATGTGAGCTGGATGTTTAATTACAGAGGACTGCATTGTGTATTTAAATGTAAATGTGTCTGGATTGTGATCTCTCCTGTTTTAACAAACTCTGCTGTATAGCCACAGAACAATACCTGTCCCTAATTAAATCAGGAGTGACTCATCTGTTATCCCTTTGTCTGTATGTTTGCCTGTGAAAAGGTAAACACAGAAAAGGACCAATCAGGCAGGTCCTGAAATTGCTGATAAGGTAATTTTTGGGCTTAAAAGAGAGCTCTAGAGGACAGCAAATTGGCATTCACTTCCAAGTGATAGCTGAAGTCAGGCTGGCGTTGAGATATAGATCTCTGCCCCTGACAGGAAAGGGACAGTCGGTACCTGGAGTACTACCGTTGCCCTGATCTACCTTTCCAGGTCTTGGGGAGCTGTGTGTCCGCTGAAAGCGTGCGCCCCTGCCAGTATCCTCACAAGGTGCATACATAATTAAATACTGAGGGGTGACTGAATTGACTCTTAGTGGGGGGGTGTCACTCATTCTGCATTGTAGGTGCCCCTGATATGTTGGCATTCTAGGAGACAGCCTAAGTTTGAATAGTTGTAGTCAGTAGTCGAAGTGGAAATTTAGATGTGGTGGTAAGAAAAATGTAATGGGAATGTAAGTGAATGGAATGTAATAATTTTTTAATGAAGGCAGTAGGAGAATGGCATGCCACCATATATACACATATTTCGACCTCTGGTTGTAACGCTGGCCTTCTAATGAGTCTTATACTAGCAGTAATATCTGTAAAATGCAAACTTTGGCAGGCTAAAGTCCTATATTGGGGGTGGAGGGGGGGATGTACCAAGTGAGGGACCCCCACTCTTCTACAATTCAACGGAAGAAATGCTTGGAATAAAAAAAATCAGGGGTGGGCATCTCTTTTAAAAAAATAAACTACCAGGAGTCAAAAATATATTCAAAATTACAGGGTGCATGTCCGAGGCATAACAAGTGGTCAATTCAGCTCCTGCCACGAAAACATTAAACATAACCTAGTGAAATAGATTGATTTGTTCTTGGTCACTTGTGGCGATATTTCTCATAAATAACATGCCAGTGGCAGGCTTTTGCAAGCAAGGTATTCTTCATTGGCTGTAAAGACAGAGCCACATGGCAACACAACCACATTAACATCAGTGTTTATTACTCATCATAAACTGTAACTCAAGCCACTAAGAATACACAGCAGCTGCAGTGATTGGTTCCTGGTTATGCAGAAATTCCAAGTCTGATGAATACAAACAATACAAACCTGATAAAATATTGTGGTGATAATTTTAGGACTGTAACCATGAGTCATCTTTTCTATGATTATTCCAGAAAGTGTTTAAAGGTAAAAATAGGTGTGAACATGATGTCACTCAGTTAAGCTGCCTTGCCCTAGTAAACACATAAAAGTCTTTTTCAGCACAGGTTGGCTTGTTCGATGTAGCCCTATCTGTGGAAGATCGCATTTAAGGCTGTATATACTGTATCATTCCTATACTCCTATACTGTATGGGTGAAGTGAGATAAAGACCTGAACTAGAGACACTTCCTCATGGATCCTCATTGGAAAACAGTACCTGAAAAAAGGCAAAAACAATTTAAGAAATTATGAGGCACAGGGAAAATACATTAGTGTGTTCCTATTCTACTTCGCAAATCACATATTTGGTGATATATAAACTTATGTGTAGAGTCAAAACTTAGTATAGGGTCAGATTTAGGACTTGGGTTACAATTAAGATTATCTGTTGGAGCTGTCGAAGTCATATAATTGGATGAAAGAAAGTATATTGATTAATATTGTTTTACCGTGCGATAGCGATCAGTACGCCACGTGTTACGTGTCATGGCGTGATCGCACGATAAAACACGCACGCATACACTCACACTTTCACATTCATTTATTTATATATTTCATATTTATAATGGTTCCATTCCACAGTCGTTTATGAGCAGATGTTATTTGGTTTATAGTTATATATTATAAGGTTATAAGTACACTTTAGTGATATTTTAAGTTCAGGTCACGGGAAGTATGTCATGATTAGTATCATTCTAATTCCCAATTTATTCGCAGACATCCGGTGCAATCGCCAAACAGAACGCACATTGCATATGGTAGTTATAGATTGTAGGGAATAAATGATTAGAATGATATTGTCTGTGTAGTGTAAATAGACTAGTTTAAACTGGATTCTGGGCAGGAAAATCGGAGTGCATCCCCTGGAGAGCTGACCCCCACCTTTGGATATTTTCCTTTGAACTGGCCTATGACCTGCATTACACTGGACCCTCCTGAAGCCTGGACCTATAGAAGCAAGCCACATCATCTGTATTGTTTTCTCTGTATCACTGAGTGTATATATACAGCTCCCTGGGACCAGCTAAAACAGTCATCACTGACCACAGTCTTCTGGACTGAAGGACTGTCTAGCTGGATCCAGCAGAGAGCGCAGCATATGTATGTATGTATTTGGTATCGGCTGTATTATACTTGTTTATTGAACCTCTATACTTTTGCTTTTGCTAAATAAATTGCTTGTGCTTTGGAACCACACAAATCGCTTAGACAATGCTTATTGGAAAACGATGAAATTACTTAGAGCATTCACTGGGGGAGATTCATTTTGGCGCGAGGTGTCTCAAGGAACCTCCGCGGAGACACCTGGCGCGGATGTTATGGCTGCAACACCCGCTCATTTTTTCCTAGCACGCTATAGAGGTGCAAGGAAAAATGAGTGAAGATTCCTAAAACGATTGCCAACTATGTGCACAGCCGGTCATCACAGTGATGTCCATGCGCCACATCGCCGGCAATTGAATCTACCCCACTGAAGCTGATGGTGATTTATTTTTTAATTTATTATTTTCTTAGTTTTTAGTCCTTGCTTTGGAAGATAGAATCTCTTCTTATGACAACAGGGTGCTGAGACAGAAGATCTCTCTTATCCTGATGCTATTATTTGGAAGTCTTTTAGTACCTTTTGCCTTGGTGAGCCCAGGACACATGACTGTTGTAACTGTTTTCTAAATCTTCAGTGTTAAGAGGGGGAGAGGTTATTCATGTAAACTGGTGTGCAGGAAAGGGTGGTGGAAGCCATATAAACCATATAATAACTGTATAACTGTAATGTTTCAAATTTAATTTGCAGATTAGTAAATGAAAGCAAAAGTCTAACTGGTTACTAAGGGTTACAGCACTTTATTCCTGTGACCCATGTGACATTGTGTGCTTACTCTGCCACCCCGTCTTACAGCCACCAGTGGTTTTACTGATTTGTATTTGGATATTTCTTACTGTGAGTAACCTGCTATTACTGACCTCTCCTATTCGTGCTACTTGGCCACTAGACACTTGCTAACTGTAAGTGCCACTTGGTTACTTTCCCCAGTACTTGGAACCGCTTGCTTCAGGGTATTTTGTGTTGCTTTGCTGATGACTGTGTATAGTTTCTCCTGACTGCTTACTTAGGAAAAGGTTTGCTGGATAGCAGGCAGTGTTGACTCGGGGCACTGGGTTCAATAGAGGACAACCTGGAAACAGATTAGAGGGATAGATCTTATCTGCAAATCACTGTATTACAGCAGACAATAGGTGTTGTGCAGGTTCTTAAAGGAAGAGTGGTGTCTATTGCTCAAATATAGCTCTTGAAATAGCTGTTACTCATCACTGTGATACACCCTGACATACAAGAATGTGCACACCGAATATATCTATATGTGGGCTTTATACAGAGTCAAAAGCCGTTTCCAATTCTGCCATAAATTCAAATAAGCATTTGAAATATTGGACCAATCCTCCTGGATCATTTGAGCAGGGTGGCCAATCTGGGAAGGGGATGGATAGTACTGAGCCAACCACTAAAGAGTAGATATGACTGGGCCGAAGGATAAGTTTATTTCTTCCCAAGGTAATCACGAGAATAGACTTCTTCAATAACTCTGGAAACAATTCACCCCACAGAGCTCCCAGGTCACAGATGAAATCAGCATGTTAAAATAAGGGCGATAATCAGGTAACAAATGGGGGATTCGAAAAATTATTATAAGTCCAGTCATATAGTGTAATACACATCAAAGCAATATTTTTAGAATTTATATTCAAGATCTCCACTGTAATTTTTTATAATCAGAACAAATAGGTATCAAATATGTTGAGCTTAGAGATCAGCTTATTAGTAAATAAAAAGAAGTTAAGTATTGGCCCAAATAATCAATATGTTATAGTGATGTTTCATGTCTACAAGTAGGTAAATGAATACTCTATTGTATTGTATTATGTATTATGATTCTGTGATGCTCAAGTAGACACTTATGACTTGTACTTAAATTTCTGGCTATACCTGACTATAGTGTGTTTCACATCCATGTTTGAATTTCCCACTCGTTAGCATATACACTGCCTTTCTAAGTTACTTCACAGGGTAGGAGAGCTGGGGCTGAAGGAACATGTTTAAAAGGCCACTGTATGTTTTTTAAAAATTGTCACATCCCTGGAGGTTAACCATGTTGGGGAATTGGTCCGTGTTTTTGCGTCTGCCAGCAACATATACTAAATTGCGTATGTTTTTCTGTTTATGTATTTCTCCTTTTTAGTTTGTAATAAACTTACTTACATAATTTTATATTACTCTGTGTCTTTTTGTTATCTTATTTTGTATATGTTTGTTACGGCTAACGGCTACCAACATAAACCTTTAGAACAGGTGGAAAGAGGACTTCACCTATAGCAGCCGCCTTTCCTGTAGAGCTTGTTGCGCTCAAAGGTACAGAGATGCCCCCAGGTCTTAACGCTATCGTAGCAAAAGTTTATGTAAGGCTACAGTAGCGCAGAGGTAGGAGGCAGATAACAGGAACTCAGCACACAGATACCAGATACAGGTCAAAGGTTGTGGGTCAGGAATAAGCAGGTTAGTTTGGGATAGGCTAAAAGGTCAGGGCAAGATGCAAGCAGGGAGAACCCAAAAGATAAGCCAAAGGTTAGGGACAATCAGAGTTCAAGCAGGGTCCAGAAACATGCCAAGGGTCAAAACAGGAAGCATTCAGAATTTGCGCAGAGTATTCACAGGAAATTGGAGCAGGTCAGCTAATGTGTTCCACAATTGCTATAACCGGCAGGGAGGCTAAGCCCTCTCTGTCTTAAATACAGTAAGGAGCCAATGAGGTGTGAAGGGCACAAGTCCACCTAATCAGCCACAGCAGGCTGATAATGAATGCGCCCCTTCTGCACACATGTCCAGACTGTCAAACATCTTGCGGAACACGGCAGTAAAGTGAAGAACCACAGAGTGAGGCAGCATGGCGGCTCGTGACAATCTTGAGCATTGTGGTTATTTTGCCATATTAAATTCCGACATTAATATTCTGCCTTTGTGTTCATAACAAATTAGTTAAGCTTGGTAATTTATTAAAACTCTACTGACATATTGAATTGTAGTAGAATAAAAATTGTGTTGCCATTTTTAGTTAAGGAAGCAACCGAAGATTCCCGCAAAGTGCTAGCTTTGAAATGAAACCTTAGTGGTAGTCCTTAATTCAAAGTGAGCGCATGATATAAAAAGGGGTATTTTAAAAACATAAATTAAGTTCTTTTAAAAAAAGGGGTCATTTAATAATTGTAATTAACCTTTTGTCATGCACATGTCACGCATGCTCATGTGAGTGCTGGTTGTGACACTAACTAAATATACTGTTTCACTATGTCAATATAGTAATAAACTGTCTGCATTTACAATAAAATAAATACATTTATACACTAAGTTTTGTCTTCCCATTTTCCTCTAGGGGAAGATGAATCAAGCTACATAAATGTCTCCAATGTCTCCTAAAACTTGTCCATTTGTAATTTGACATTGGTGAATAGACATTCTCAAATGCATAAGAATATTAGACATATAAGGACTGTGAATAAAATATAAAAACGAGCAACATATGGATAGTAGTAATCAGTAAGAACTAATTCCAAAAAATATTGTGTCTTCTCTAGCAACTTGTCTGACTTCAAGTTTCTCTTGGGTGGGTAAAGGTGCGTAAACTACCTGAAAACGTAACATAAAATTACTTCTTGATCTGCACTGCAGACCAGGGGCCTGATTCATTAAGGATCTTAAATTAAGAAGTTTCTTATTTCAGTCTCCTGGACAAAACCATGTTACAATGTAAGGGGTGCAAATTAGTTTTCTGTCTTGCACATAAGTTAAATACTGACTGTTTTTTCATGTAGCACACAAATATCAACTTTAAATTTCAGTGTACAAACAAGCTATCAAGTATTTGTGCGCTACATGAAAAAACAGTCAGTGTTTAACTTAAGTGCAAAACAGAAAACTAATTTGCACCCCTTGCATTGTAACATGTTTTGTCCAGGTGACTTAAATAAGAAACTTCTTAATTAAAGATCCTTAATGAATCAGGCCTCATGTCTAACAATGCTGTCTCACGGTTAAATAGACAGTACTATATCATACTTGCCAACATTTGAGATCTCCCATTCGGAAGGGGACATCTGGCTGCCGTGTCCGGGGGTCATAACCACGTAATTGGGCCCTGCACCCGCTGCTAAATGACTCAATTTTCAGCCTATTACAGCAGGGGCCAGGGCAGGTATAACTCATTTCTCTGTGAATCGCGTCACTAAGCCCCGCCCCCTCTGCTTCACTAAGGAAGTGGGCAGTACACGGGAGGTTGCCCTGCTCTCCCGGGAGTCCGGGAGAACTCCCAGAAATTTGTGAGTCTCCCAGACATTCCGGGAGAGTAGGCATTTGTGCGTTATATAGTTTTATATAGTACACTGCTCTGTATATTCCATGCACCATTGCAAGCATTAACACAGCACATACCAATGGCATCAGAGAGAATTACAGAATTCGAAGCATCAATGTAATCACCACAATATTATTCAAACCATATTTCTGGACAAGAAGATAAATTCTGACATACATACATAAACTTTTATTTAGTATTTATAACAAAGATAATAAAAGCATCTTATAAATGTCTGCCAGCACAAGACTGAATGAAATACCTGAGTTTTGTATTGGGTTATTGGTAAAAGAACATTGAACTGTTTTAAATTAGATATTTATTTTTAGTTAATGTAAGTTATTCATAGAATTGTATTTTAAATAAAGTTCTCCTTTAAAGTCTAATTATTTTCAGGACACTACAAAGTTGTATTTTTTCATGCACAGTTAACCTTAAGGAGGAAGATGATGGACAATTTGGACATGTTTGCACAGAGAGCAGTGAGTAATGACCATTAAAGTTTCCCATAGTCCTTGGTTACCAAGGAAACAGCTACCATTTACCGAAGAAAGGTGCCAATTACCTGAATTGAACTAGTTTAAAAGAAACACAATCCTTCCAGTTGGCAGAGAACTTTAAGTGATTCAGCGGCACTGTGATTGCATCTGACATGGATAAATATAATGCCTTCTTTGACTGGGGTCTTACTCTGGAGAAGAACGCTGATAATATAGCAATTTATTGGCTTATATAATTATACATGCATCCATAAAACAAAACTGTCAAATATATGAATAGTAGCATAACTAAGCAACAACCTGAATATGTCATCACAATTGAACTGACGATCAACAGGATGCACCATGGAGCCCAAAGACTTTGCAGGACTCTTGTAAGAAAGTCATTTTGCTCTTATGTCTCAAACAACAAGGTACTTTATATATTATTGCAAGTGGAAGTTTCAAAATATAAGTTACACATACATAGTTTCTAGGGGTGTGCACCGGCCACTTTTCGTGTTTTGGGTTTTGGGTTCTGATTAGCTTGAGGTTTTGGGTTCTGATTGGTTTTGACAAAACACCCTACTAAAGGTTTTGGTTCTGATTTTGGGTTTTGGGTTCTGATTTTTTTAAAAAAAATGCATAAAAAGTGCTAAAATCCATATTTTTTTATTTTTTTTTCACTCCTACACTATTATTAACCTCAATAACATTCATTTCCACTAATTTCCAGTCTATTCTGAACACCTCACACCTCACAATATTGTTTTTAGTCCAAAAGGTTGCACCGAGGTAGCTGGATGTCTAAGCTAAGCGACACAAGTGGGCGGCACAAACACGTGGCCCATCTAGTAGACAGGATGGCAGTTTGAAAAACTTAAATGTTTTTTTATCTCATTGGTAAAGATGCACTTTTCCTTATAAACGGCAACTGGAAAGTACAAAATATGCTCTGTGCCCCCCCCCCCCCCACACACACACACAGTATGAAGCACATTTAGTAGACATTTAGTTACATTTAGCTACTACTGTCCCCAATTTGCCTAGTTCCTTACATCAGAACATGTTAAATATTGCATTATAACAGACATTGTTTCCAAATTCCATGCATGTAAAATTAGGCACCTTCCCGAACAATAGGTGCATGATGCCACTAATTGTTATAGTAAAAAGTGTCAGCCCAGTAATCCTGAGGGAAAGAACAATCGGTAAATATAGCTTCAGCTCCATGAATAAAACAGAATGATATGAGACAATATGTGCAAAATGTTATCCACATAAATAGCTATAAACGCTTCTAAAGGTTACATTTAAACATCACTTTAATTTATACGGAATAGTCTACCTGTAAAATACTCAGTATACTTAAATTTCTCAATTTTTGCAGTAAATATACATGGGTAATATGGATAAAATGACACAACAGTTTCTGGCATGGAAAATGCATGGTATCTACACCAGTCATTGTCTATCTGGTGCTTTTTACCACAGTCGTATGTGAATAAAGTGCAGATGAAGCAGCCTTAAATGCAGCAACATCCCGCTTCCCTGATCTTAGCCCTACTGGCGCTTCCCGGTATGAAGAGTAAGGGGATATGAGAGGCAGACTAGAGTATTGATTTTTTTTTTAGGATATTAGCAGATCAAAATGTGGGATGTGCAGGAGTAGTCCCAAACTAGAGAGATATAGTATTACAGCAGTAATGAAGTGATCATAGGGATGTGCACCGGCCACTTTTCGCGTTTTGGGTTCTGATTACCTTCAGGTTTTGGGTTCTAATGGGTTTTGCAAAAACACCCCCCTCAAGGTTTTGGGTTTTAGGTTCTGATTTTTTTTTTTCAAAAAGCATAAAATCTGCTAAAAAACAGTTTTTGGGGGGTTTTTTTCACTCCTACACTATTATTAACCTCAATAACATTCATTTTCACTCATTTCCAGTCTATTCTGAACACCTCACAATATTGTTTTAAGGCCAAAAGGTTGCACCGAGGTAGCTGGATGTCTAAGCTAAGCGACACAAGTGGGCGGCACAAACACGTGGCCCATCTAGGAGTGGCACTGCAGTGGCAGGCAGGATGGCAGTTTGAAAAACTAGGCCCCAAAGAGCACATAATGCCAAAAAAAAGTAGCAAGATGGAATTGTCCTTGGGCCCTCCCACCCACCCATATGTTGGGGAAATAGGACATGCGCACTTTAACAAACCAATCATTTCAGCGACAGGGCCTACAAAACTGTGGCTGAAATGATTGGTTCGTTTGGACCCCCACAAAACGAGCTGGCAAAGAAAAAAAAGAGGTGCAAGATGGAATTTTCCTTGTGCCCTCCCACCCACCCTTATGTTGCGGAAAAAGGACATGCACACTTTAACAAACCAATCATTTCAGCGACAGGGCCTACCAAACTACTGTGGCTGAAATGATTGGTTTGTTTGGGCCCCCACACAAAAAAAGCAATTCATCTCTCTCTGTACAAAGTAAACTGGCTCTACTGAGGCAAGATGTCGTCCTCATCCTCATCCTCTGATTCCTCGCCCCCTTCAGTGTGTACTTCCTCATCCTCACACATTATCAATTCGTCCCCGCTGGACTCCACAATCACAGGTCCCTCTGTAGTCTCTGGAGGCCATTGCTGGTCTTTATTGAAGAACTGATAATTAATTTTGATGAACATCATCTTCTCTACATTTTGCGGAAGCAACCTCCTTCGCCGCTCACTGACCAGGTTCCCCGCTGCACTAAAAACTCTTTCGGAGTACACATTGGAGGGGGGACAACTCAGGTAAAATAGAGCTTGTACAGGGGCTTCCAAACTGCCTTTTTTTCCTGCCAGTACAAGTAAGGACTGTCTGACATGTCTACTTGGATGCTGTCACCAAAGTAATCCTCCACCATTTTTTCAATGGTGGCAGCATCCAATGCAGCGACAGTAGACATGTCAGCAATGGTTGGCAGGTCCTTCAGTCCAGACCAGATGTTCAAATTCGCTCCTGCCTGATCTGCATCCCCGCCAGCGGTTCGTTTAGGAAATCTCAGCTGTTTCCTCGCAGCCACAGGTGTGGGAGAAAATAAAGGAGGAGCCGTTGCCATGTCACGGTCCTCTTCAGATGACAATCTCCTGACCAGCAGGTCTTTGCACCACTGTAGACTTGTGTCCGCCGGAAACAGAGACACAACATATGCTTTAAACCGAGGATCGAGCACGGTGGCCAGAATGTATTCCTCTGACTTTAGAAGACTGACCACCCTCGGATCCTGGCAAAGCGTACGAAGGGCTTCATCCACAAGAGCTACATGCTTTGTGGAATCGCAATGCTTTACCAGCTCCTCCTTTCTCCAGCTGCTTCTGCAACAGCCTGATCAGGGGAATCACCTGACTCAAGCTGGCAGTGTCGGAACTGACTTCTCGTGTGGCAAGTTCAAACGGCTGGAGAACCTTGCACAACACGGAAATCAGTCTCCACTGCGCTTGACTTAGGCGCATCCCCACTCCTTTGCCTATGTCGTAGGTAGCTGTGTAGGCTTGAATGGCCTTATGCTGCTCCTCCATCCTCTGCAGCATATAGAGGGTGGAGTTCCAGCGCGTCACAACCTCTTGTTTGAAGTGATGGCAGGGCAGGTTCAGGCGTTTTTGATGGTGCTCCAGTCTTCGGTAGGCAGTGGCAGAATGGCGAAAGTGTCCCGCAATTTTGCGGGCCACCGCAAGCATATCCTGCACACCCATGTCACTTTTAAGATAATGCTGCACCACCAAATTTATTGTGTGGGCAAAACATGGCACGTGCTGGAAATTGCCCATATGTAATGCCCGCACAATGTTACTGGCATTGTCCGACACCACAAATCCCCAGGAGAGTCTAAGTGGGGTAAGCCACTGCAATATTATTTCCCTCAGTTTCTCTAAGAGGTTGTCGGCATTGTGCCTCTTAGTGAAACCGGTGATACACAACGTTCCCTGCCTTGGAACGAGCAGATGTTTTAGAGATGCTGCTTCTGATTCTGCTGCTGCTGCGGAAGGCGATGCATCTACCCAGTGGGCTGTCTAGGTCATATAGTCCTTAGTTTGCCCTGAACCACTTGTCCACATGTCCGTGGTTAAGTGGACAGTGTGTACAACCAAATTTTTCAGAGCACTGAGGACACTTTTTCGTACTTCTCTGTACATCCCAGGTATCGCCTGCCTAGTGAAGTGGAATCTAGACGGGATTTGGTACCGGGGACACAATACCTCCATCAACCGTCTAAATCCCACTCCACTGATGGTGGACACCGGATGCACGTCTAACACCAACATAGCTGTCAAGGCTGCAGTTATCCGCTTTGCCATAGGATGACTGCTGTCGTACTTCGTGCTCATGGCAAACGACTGTTGTACGGTCAATTGCTTAGTGAAAGACGTAGCGGTCTTACTACTTCCCCTCTGGGAAGATGACCGACTCCCAGCAGCAACAGCAGCAGCGGCAGTAGAAGGCATACCGCTGCAGGTCCTCTGGAAGAATCCCGGATTGAAGAGGACTCAGTCATGCCGGTGACATGGCCTGCAGGACTATCTCCGATCCAGATCGAGGAGGAAATTGACGAGGAGGGTGTAGCTGGTGTGGATACAACGGCATCAAGGGATTTAGGTGTCCCTGGACTGCTGACTGTCCTAGCCACAGTTCCTGAACTAAACACAGAATTATGAAGGGTCTTCAGGTGACGTATAAGGGAGGCTGTCCCTAGGTGGCCAAGATCTTTACCCCTGCTTATTGCAGCTACATATGGCAATACATTTGTTGTCCGGATTGGGATAGAAATAATTCCAGACCAAAGGGTGGATTTATTGGTCTTCTGACCAGGCATGTCGTTGGGCTTTTTCATCCATTGAACAACAACTGTTTCCCCCCCTGGTGCCTCATTTAAGAAAACCACATCAGCATCCTCCTCGTCAAGTTCCTCCTCAGCACCAGCTACATCAATATCCTCCTCCTGGTGTACAACATTGACACCTTCATTATCAAAATCTGGAACTGCACTGTGGGTGATCCTTCCAGCATATGCAAAGGGCGTGCTGCAAATGGTGGAAGGAGCCACCTCTTCCCGTACAGTGATGGGAAGGTCAGGCATCGCAACCACCAACACACTTGGACTCTCCTTGGGGATTTGTGATGCCATGTCTTTAGAAGGCAGAGTTGTTTGCTGTGTTTTTAATGACAGCTTAACTCTCTTAAATTTTCTAGAGGGGGGAGGAGGGCTTAGATCGTTGGGTGAAGCTGAACCACTAGTCATTAACACGGGCCAGGGCCTAAGCCGTTCCTTGCCACTCCGTGTAGTAAATGGCATATTGGCAAGTTTACGTTTCTCCTCAGATAATTTTAATTTCTTTTTTTGGATCATTTTAGTGAACTTTGGCTTTTTGGATTTTACATGCCCTCTACTATGACATTGGGCATCGGCCTTGGCAGACGACGTTGATGGCATTTCATTGTCTATGTCATGACTAGTGGCAGCAGCTTCAGCATAAGAAGGAAGTGGTTCTTAATCTTTCCCTACTTTATCCTCCAAATTTTTGTTCTCCATTATATGCAGCACAAGAGAGCGTACCCCTAACCCACACACACTCGGCAAAGCCTTTAAAAAATAATATGCACAGGAGAGTACCACTGGACATATATGGCAGGATCAGTGGACTTAAACAGCAGTACCACTGGACTTATACGCCAGGATCAGTGGACTTAAACAGCAGTACCACTGGACTTATACGGCAGGATCAGTGAACTTAAACAGCAGTACCACTGGACTTATACGGCAGGATCAGTGAACTTAAACAGCAGTACCACTGGACTTATATGGCAGGATCAGTGGACTAAAACAGCAATACCACTGGACTTATACGGCAGGATCAGTGAACTTAAACAGCAGTACCACTGGACTTATACGGCAGGTTCAGTGAACTTAAACAGCAGTACCACTGGACTTATATGGCTGGATCAGTGAACTTAAACAGCAGTACCACTGGACTTATACGCCAGGATCAGTGGACTTAAACAGCAGTACCACTGGACTTATACGGCAGGATCAGTGAACTTAAACAGCAGTACCACTGGACTTATACGGCAGGATCAGTGAACTTAAACAGCAGTACCACTGGACTTATATGGCAGGATCAGTGGACTAAAACAGCAGTACCACTGGACTTATACGGCAGGATCAGTGAACTTAAACAGCAGTACCACTGGACTTATACGGCAGGTTCAGTGAACTTAAACAGCAGTACCACTGGACTTATACGGCAGGATCAGTGAACTTAAACAGCAGTACCACTGGACTTATACGGCAGGATCAGTGAACTTAAACAGCAGTACCACTGGACTTATACGGCAGGATCAGTGAACTTAAACAGCAGTACCACTGGACTTATACGGCAGGATCAGTGGAGTTATACAGCAGTATCACTGGACTTATACGGCAGGATCAGTGGGTTTAAACAGCAGTACCACTGGACTTATACGGCAGGATCAGTGGACTTAAACAGCAGTACCACTGGACTTATACGGCAGGATCAGTGGACTTAAACAGCAGTACCACTGGACTTATACGGCAGGATCAGTGGACTTAAACAGCAGTACCACTGGACTTATACGGCAGGATCAGTGGACTTAAACAGCAGTACCACTGGACTTATACGGCAGGATCAGTGGACTTAAACAGCAGTACCACTGGACTTATACGGCAGGATCAGTGGACTTAAACAGCAGTACCACTGGACTTATACGGCAGGATCAGTGAACTTAAACAGCAGTACCACTGGACTTATACGGCAGTACCACTGGACTTATACGGCAGGATCAGTGGAGTTATACAGCAGTACCACTGGACTTATACGGCAGGCTCAGTGGAGTTATACAGCAGTACCACTGGACTTATACGGCAGGATCAGTGGAGTTATACAGCAGTACCACTGGACTTATACGGCAGGATCAGTGGAGGTTTACAGCACCACCACTGGACTGAGCAGGACAGAGCACAGGACAGCACCACTGGACAGATTTGGACAGCACCACTGGACTGAGCAGGACAGAGCACAGGACACCACCACTGGACTGAGCAGGACAGAGCACAGGACAGCACCACTGGACTGAGCAGGACAGAGCACAGGACACCACCACTGGACTGAGCAGGACAGAGCACAGGACAGCAACACTGGAATGAGCAGGACAGAGGACACCACAAACACACCCTCCCTCTTCCCTCTCCAATGTCCGAGTGAAGATGGCGGCGGCAAGCGGGGACTAATATGAATCCGGATCTCGCTAGATCCGACGGCGGGATGATGATGTTTTGCCTCGTTCTGAGTTTTGTGTCGGGCGGGAATCCCCGAACAGTGCTCGGATCGGGCTCGGATCGGCACTGTTCGGGGGTGTTCGGATTTCATAAATCCGAACCCGCTCACCCCTAGATCATAATAAAAAAAAGTAATAAGATGAAGTGGAAACATAACAAAATATAAAATAATAGAATATAAAACATAATATATATAGATTCTAAGATAGTTGAGAGGGAATAAACAGTTAAAGTAAAAGTGTAAAAGTGTATAAAAATAAAATTTAATTAAATTAAACTGATAGAAGTGCCGGAGTAGTCCTAACGCATTTCACTACTGGTATGTGGCATCCAAGTGGCTTCTTTTCAAGAAAATTAAAAAAGAGCCCACTGATATGGTAGAAGCTGGGTAGATTAGGGCCGTTCCTTGCTGAGAGGAACCTAGGCTAGCATGTAAACCTTGTATTACATCCACATACAAAATTTTTATTTTGTTTTGTAGGACAAGATGGATAAATGAGATTCAAGGGGTGGAAAAGGCAAATTTTTGGGTGTATTTACTAGTTTGCAGGAAATGCAAAGCCTTGTTCCCCCACAAAAGGATTACTTTCAGTTGGTTGCCTTTTAAACCTTCCAGCTGTACTTTACATTTTTATTTGCATTTCTAGCTATGTAACAGAAACATTTAATTACTGAATTAGTGACACATATAATAAAGACAATCCTGAATTCTCCTCACTGTCATAATTAATTTAAACCACAAATGAGACTGGAACAAGATAGTAGGAGAAAAAAATATATAATTACTGAGTTGAGTAGTGCTGCAGTGATAGTAGGTAGAACTTTTACTTTTTCAACTTGCCATTCTGCCAAACGTAGGTGCACAGTGATTTTCCAGGGGTTGTTGCCAAAAATGGAATACGGGAGTGCACTAATTTATGGAAGATAAGTAAACATATTTGCGCAAAATGACATTATTTAAGGGGGTACACTTTGATAACAGGTTTTAACTTTAGTTTCTATCTATAATAAGTGAAATTATATGTGCTCTTTGTGGGAAACACGTTCATTTATGGAAAGGTATTACATACACATTTTAAAATTTGTCAATGGAGAAAACAGTATTTCATGCAATAGAACCTACTATTTTGAGTCGTAACTTTCTGTAAATAAGAAGTTTGGTCACTACAGAAAATTGTATGTTTTACAATGCCTACATCTTTACATAATACAAAAACACATATTTTGTCCCACAAAATCAGTCTGTGAATCTTCAGGATGTCAGTATTGAGCACTTTGGCAGCATGGGGATATCGTGAGCTGTAATTTCGCTACTGATATAATAGCACACTGCTGGTTAAACCACAGTGTGAGTATACAGTATATATTTGTAAAAGATATCCTGGTGACCTGAATTTGAGATTTTCATCCAACTTTACGTGTTCTATATTTGGCATTACTCTTTTTTTTTTTACCATGAATAAAATGCAGTGAAAGGAATAGATGATATTACAGTAACTAGATCGTGTACTGTCCTTGACCTGTGATCCAGAGCCAATTTAAGATTTGCTTTTACAAGGCTAAGAGGTATATTTACTAAACTGTACGTTTCAAAAAAGTGGAGATGTTGCCTATAGCAACCAATCAGATTCTAGCTGTCATTTTGTAGAATGTAATAAATGAATAACTAGAATCTGATTGGTTGCTATAGGCAACATCTCCACTTTTTCAAATTCGCCTTTAGTAAATATACCCCTAAAGCTTTGAAAGATAAATGTATGAAGTGATGAAGTAAATCAAGACATGTTTTAACATAAGAAAAGAAATAAAAAAGCTCAATAGTTTTAACAAAAAGATAAATGCATCTCAGACCATAGACATTATTAATGTAAAACGTACTGACTGCACCATGTCTTTTTATGGCTGATGATCTCTGGGGTGGACCTGACACCAGATCTTGAGCTCAGACATCTCTTCAGGCAAGAAAGACAAATTATTTTGGGGGTGGACGAAGCATTGATTTTATAATTCATTTATTTATGAATTGTTTTTTTATTCTAAAAACGCCAATCGTCCCCATCAAGTTGGCATATATTTACTGTGGCTGTACCAGGATAAGCTTCCAGCATATCTTGATGTGGCTGCATACATAGATAATATATATATATTTTTTTCATCAATAGTTTATATTATGGTTTTTCAATTTTGGAAAAACGAAAAGCAAAAAGGGAAAGGGACAGAAAAGGGACCAGGGGAAAAGGGTACATAGTGGGGAATGAACATGATAAATAGCTCACTGTGTATGTCCCTCTTCCCCTTCACAATACCTTTATTTAACTTAACTAACTTATCTAAAATAAAGACACAGAGACATATATAAGTTGGCTAAAAATGGAGGTCACAGTTTATTAACTTAAACTGCCTTTTGGTGGCTGATGACAACAATCAAACGTGGAAAGATTGGCGAAACCGCTGTGCATCCACTTAACAGGGGATCTCCATCCCTGAATATCTGGCATGCGCTAACATGACATCAGAGTGACTGTATCTCCTCTAAACTCACGCTTGCCCCCCCCCCCTCACCGAACCGAACAAGGGACCCTCCTCATCGAAGGACCAAAGAGTTACTGCTGCAGTGCGTTCTTACCACGCTGCGCCTCACAGACACCGCAGTCCGCCAGCATCTAACTAAAAGCACAAACCACCCCATTGAGAATCCTGTCAACAAAGAGATCCATACCTTCTTCCATCAGGTGAACTCGTCCCATCTAAATAGGTGAGGTAACCCTGTCCCTATCCCCAGGTGATCTATCACGAAACCCCCTAATGGCGCTATAAAGCTTCCTCACCATTGTAGACATGGTCTTAAGAGGGATAGCTGTTCTCCATACTAATCGGGGAATTAAGGCAGACCAGCCGATAGTAATGGTTGGCCAACTGGAATGAATCTGGCGTAAATCCTCCCTAATCTGAACTATTTGGTCAAGGGATTTTCCTTTCCGTAAATTATTCCCCTCTGCATGTACTATTAGGATATCGGGTTCGCCCTGCCTCTCAATTAGGTGTGATAACCAAGGCAGGAGGTCAGGCCAGCACAAGCCCCGTCTTCCAAGCCATAAAATGTCTATGCTAAAGGAGAATGAAAATGCTGCTTTGGCCCTGTTGGAATGCCCCAATATCCATAAGTTTAGACGTTGTACAATCACCTGCAGGTAGAAATACAGTGTTAGAAGAGCGGGACACTGATTGTCAAAAAAGTCAGAGCAGAGGGACTGTTGAAAGATGTGCCACAAAGGATAATAAGTAGTAGGGGTGAAAGGAAGAACAAGGGGGGAGGGGTAGAATTGAAGGGGCAGACCACCCAGGTGAAGGTAAAAACCTGAGGAAAACCCTAATCAGGACTTACACCAGGGAAACAACTGGAGAAAATCCCTTCGCACCCTTGCATAAAAGAGACAAGCAGAGGAGCCCTGGGTAGCCCGGGTGGAAAGAAAACGAGAGGGATGTTGTGGGGATGGGGGGGGAGGAAGGAAGCGATGAGAAATTGAAAACAAGGAGAAAAAACATGTCAGAAAAAACAACATAATTAAATTCACAATAGCAATTATCACGCAGGACAATTGGGCCTAATGTATGACTAGTAGGCGGTAGACTTCCAGCGGCCCAATGCCTTGATGGAATTAATGGATGCTACAGTTTATCGTATTCTTCAACTGTCTACCACATGCCAACCTGTGACTCTCCAGCCTACCCTGGCAGCTATTGGCAAAGCATGCTGGTCAAAGTAGTTTCACAACAGCTGGAGAGCCACAAGTTGGCCAGGCCAGGTCTTAATGTCTTGGAACCATGATCATTTTGGCATGCTCCCATGGTTCAGTGTTGTGTGATGCTTTTTATTGCTTTGTAAACAGATGCAGTGGTGGATCCAGGTGGGGGGCAAGCAGGAGCTTGCTGCCAATGGCAGCCGGGCAGCACACTGTCCCTAACTGTCGCCCCAATCTTAAATGAATGAGTACAGTGAGCTGTCTAGACTGAGAAAATGTAGGGACAGCTTTAATATGGCCGCAAACTGGTACCTCGTCATTAGTAGACTATTCTGGTGAACTAGAAAGTGAGGGACGTCCGGTCTTATTAAGCTAAATTGTGTAGTAAGGGTCACCGGGCAAATCCCCTTGTTGTGATGTGGAGGTATGTGAACCCAGTCCCTCTTACCATATTGGTCCGTTTTAGGTCTACTTAGTCTATAAGATAGGATGTCGTCCTGTGAGATAATATGTCGTGCCTGTAAACCTGAATCCGTGTGCACCCTGGGCCTAGTTACTCTAAATCTGACACACGTAAAGTGCCAACAAACGCTAGAGCAATGGCTGTGCCGAACAAGAACATCTCATATCCATCTGAAGTGACTTGACTAAGGTTGTGAAGTAGCTTAGTGTGTATTGGTAACGTGTTCGAGAAACGGGAGTCTGCTGGCGTGGGTCGCACTTTGGCCCATCCATTGAGGGCCTTGGAAATCATAAAGCCTTTCATGACATTGAGTGAACTGTGCAAGTGGGACATGAATGAAATACCAGCCCACCGTGGGGGTCATACTGGTTGTGGAAGCCCCTCGTGAGTATCTATTCCACATACATTCCATGAAGGCCTCCCTCTGAGCTGACTCCAACTGGTCCCTGTGGCTGACGAAGTAGGACCATTGGCTCCAATCTGCTCATTAAGATAAGCCCTAAACCATGTACGCTGGAAGCATCAGTGAACAAGTTAATCTTGAAATTGTCTATGAGCAGGGTGGACCAAATTCTCCTGCCATTAAAATCCCGTAGGAAGACGAGCCACACTTGTAAATCCTCCCTGATCTCTCGGGATAGATGAAATGCCGCGTGTGGTCTATTTTTCCCTGCTGTGGCTCTCTGAAGTTCTCTACAAAAAACTCTCCCCTCAGGAATCGCCCGGCAGGAGAAGTTGAACAAACCCAGTAAGGAATGTATTAACTAGTTAAACAAAACAGAGAAACAACCTAGCTGCGCACAACAGAAAGGCAGCCCTTGTTAATACCTATGAGGAATCCACCAAGTAATCCTCTTAATAAGACACACAAATAACCAGAGGTATTACAAATGGTGCTAATCTGTACTCATAAAAATAAATAGAATGGAAATTCTAAGTCCAAACGAAAAATCATGCTCATTAATGCTTGTGCGGGCGTGGGGATACAGTTCGGACTGACGCTGTGGGGGAGGAGTGGCGCACCGAGCTCGGGAATGGGTCACATCATGTCCGTATGGGAAAGAGGGGATGTGGAGGAGGGATGAGGGTTTTTCCAGTGTGGGGGAGGTAAAAGGTAATGGCGGGGATACAGGGAAAACAGCCAGGGGCAGTGCGAGAACCAAGATGGCTGCCGGAGCTAGGAGGGGGGGGTGTCTCGCAGGCACGCTGAGCGGAAGTGTTCCTCTTCGGTCTGGGCATAGCAGGGAAAGGGATGGAGGGATGGTACTAGGGGGACTGGAGAGATGGGGAGAGCAGGAATAACTGGATGGGAAGTGTGGGGTGAGGGGAGGGGGAGCTAACCCCTGTAAGGGAAAGGAAGTTACTGTGCAGGAGAGGGGGAGGGGCAACATGAACGAGTATTGGAGTTTGTAAAAGGAGTGAAGGAAGAAACTGGCAGCGAAAAAAGGTATATAAGATTAAAAGGGGAGAAAACTAGAGAAGAACAAACCAAGTGAAAAAACTACAGAAGAGGAGTTTGATACAAATCTCTCTCTGCTGCAGGCTCTACAACTGGATCTTGTGAAGAAGAGTGAGGCAACCAGGAAGTGCTGCCTCCTATATGAAAAACCCTGACCCTCCCACTCTACAACCATTGGTCGGGCTGGAATTACAGTTAACCCCTTAAAGGTAAGTGTAAGCTTAGATGCAAACACTGTCGCTATTTAAGTGCATTCATATAAATTAGCATAAACATTAATAAAAACAAGAACCACAGATAATATTTTAAGTTGCATATCTCTCAGACAACTTGCAACTCAGCATACACACTTAAGAGCGCCAGTTTGTGTTGACGTTGATATGTATTCATACACTAAACAAGTAAGGACTTTACTCTGGGGTCATTTATGACTGAGCATGTAACCGGGTGGCGGTGCCAGTTACAAGACGTCAGACAGGTGAGTATCTTACACCAGAATTCTGACTATGAAAGGCTCCTATAGGAGTGAAACTGACCACACTGGCGCTGGATCAGTAAGACAGATACCACATACTGATGGTTAGAAGAAGGTTGCCAGAAGGGGAGGGCTGGCCAATTTTTGCCCAGGGGGGAGGCAAGACTTGACTCAGCAGCCTATTAGGAACATTTCAAAGGAAAAAAAATGCAGGTGGCCCAGTGACCCAGCCCAAAGTAGCCCACTATGGGACCGGCCCGGGGAGCAGATGACCCCCAGCCCAGCCAGCCCTTGGTTGCTAACCTAGTACAATCCGGTTAAAATCACACTTCATTTCCTTCACTTCTTTAAAATCTTTAAAATCACAAGGTTAATGAAAAACACAAAAACCGCTACCATATGATTAATCTGATTAAAGGATAGCAATAAAAAGCACTACAATAATTTACGAGGTGACATAATGCAACTGCTCCTTTCTTATTATATTTCCACTCTGAGTTGTGATAAACTCATTCATGTTTTAGCCTGCTCTGATCCTGCGTCTGGAAGCCAGAGGTAAATTGTAGTAATTGTTTTGTTTTGCAGATGACACATTACCAGTATCCGAGCTATGAATGATTCAGTTACCTCTCTAACCTCACACAATACTATTTCTCTCATAGTCTATCTTGGAAAGATATTATATTCAGCTAGTGATCTAATTATTCATTTTTGCTTTAACATGCAATTGTAAATATTTAATATTGTTCCATTACTGGTGGCTCAACTGTAAAATGTAGCAACCCCCTAAAGAATATGTAATTGCTTCCTTAGACTTCAGTTAGGAAAATGTGTCTTTTATAGTCTAATGGAGTAATAGTTGCTTACCAAAAATTGTCTGGTTATGGTCAGAGGGAGGAGTATATGTAGGACAGTCACAAGGAAATGAGACTGTTATGTGGGTGTGGAAACTGTCTCTACATCTAAGAGTGAGGTTAGCACTTATTGAGGTGACATAAAGCAGGTTAAATTACATTATTAGCCCAGCAAATAAGACATTTAGAAGTGACCTAAAAATTAGTTGAAGACAGGAAGGAAGGTGAACGGTGGTCCATCACTTCACAAGTTATTATTCTGTCTATCTCTTTGAAAATGTAAAAGAATATATGAACAATCTAGATTGTAGACAATAAAGGTGCTATATTAAGTGAGGTGCACCAGCCATGATATGGATGAAATATACATGCTCTGGGCAAAAGGCTAGATCACAGGGGCTGATTGGTAACTTAAAGAAGCCTTGGAAAATATTCTGAAAGTGGCATTAGACTGTAGGCAGGCCATAATGTCAGTAAGCGGCGTCAAATTGGCAGAAGCCATGGCATGCGCTGCTGGGCAGTGGCAGCATTTCACTAGCGTGTGCACCACCACATAGACATGTCCTGCGTGAAAAGGATGTAGCTATCACCTTAGTCATTGCTAGGCTACCATCCAACCCCTTCCCCATCATGGGCATGTGCTCACAACTATTAGTTGCACATGGCTCCCCCTTCACAAGCAGAGCAACATGAACAAGTAAATACCTCCCGAATGTCCTTAAAGTTGGAACAAAGTTCTGAGTGTGCAGGACAGTCCATAAAAACCAGGACTATTCCACCAGAATTGGGACATTTGGTAAACTGTGCAGCCCTCTAATACCTGTTCTCGCAGGTTTTACAACCTGCTGTTAGTATATTAAGCTCAGTTACTGCTTATCTGGATCTTGGAATGTTGGGTCCATTTACATCCTGGAAAGCTGAGCAACAAGCGAACACTCTTAGCCTTCCTCCCCCCAACCAGTCCTAACATTAAATCAATAGAATACATGTTTAATAATTAGGCTGCCTTTCCCCCTCCATTAAATTACTAGCACTCACATTTAATAAATAGACCTGACACCACATTAATAACATTCATATTTAATTAAAAGCCTTATTTCCGTCCAACCAGTCCAAACATTAAATTAATAGCATTCACATTAAATAAATAGACCTATTTCCCCCCAACATAAAATTAATAAAATTTACATCTAATAATGAGGCCTGTGTCCTTACAGCCAACTTTGATATCAAATTAATAAACTTCAAATATAATAAATATGCCTATTTTCCTTAATGAGCACCAATACTACATTATTAGCCCCCACATTTAATACAGAAATCCCACATTGCTTTAATATCCTCCACCAACCTCACTGTCACAGTTTTGTAGATTTGGATCCTTGGTCTGCCCAATTTAGCATTACTTCATTACTTCTAGCAAGGAGCGGAATCTAACGGGCAGATGGTGCTCGCCAGGGACCGCCGCAAGGTGGTTTGGTTATAGCTGCGTCTGCACCACAGGTCGCTCCCCTTACTGGGAGTACCAGGCGAGACCTATAGGGAAAGTCACTGAGATGAATCAGACTGAGAACAACAGGTCTACCACTGGGATGGTGGTGAATGCACAGGAGGTGTAATAGTCTGCTGATAGCTGGTTTACCACTGGAATGGTGAAACGTACACAGGAACTGTAATAATCTGCAGATAGAGGGTTTACCACTGAAATGGTGGAGCCCATATAGGAGATTTAATATCCTGCGGACAGCAGGTTTACCACAGTAATGGCGGAGCGTAGACAGGAGGTGTAATGGTCTGCGGATAGCTGGTTTACCACTGGAATGGTGACGCGCACACAGGAGATGTAATAGTCTGCAGACAGCTGATGAAACCCGGGAGAGGTAGAAATTCATCAGGAGATAAAGGAGCAACGTCTAGAGCCTAAGAAAGGTAACTTAAAGAACAGGCACTGAGCAGCTGGAGAAAGTGCCTTTTAAAGTTTGGAGGTCAAATTAGCCAGCCAATGAGGAGGCAGCATAGGAAATAAGGAGATCGGGTCGGTGCATGCGCAGTCCCGAAAAGAAGATGGTGGGTGGCTGGGACGGAGCACGGCAGTCAGCGGGGAGCAGGGCTTCGGTTTTGGAAGCCGAACAACCGGCGCATAACACTCACATTGCATTAATAGCTCCCCGTTACATCCACACCAGCCCACATTGCATAAATCTACCACTTTTTCAGTCCTTATTAAGATATTAAATAATAATAATGAGACGTGATGTCAGTATCAGACAGCAGTATGCAGGGCACATCAGTATATAGTTACTAAGATCCACTCCATCATATCATAAATACACAATATTCAACAACATGGATGCTATTGTTAGAAGATCCTCAATTTTTTTTAAATGATTGTTGAACCAGTTTGTTGAATCAGTTCTAAAATCCAAAAATGTGGAAGAAATTCTCAAACTTTAGATAGACTAACAAATTTGAAAGACTTTCAAGCAAAGTGAACTGGAACACAGTAATTTTCAGGTGCTCTAATTAAAACAATTCTAAAAAGGCAACATTTTATAATTTACTTTAAGATCTTTCAGAAATAGAAACTTTGAACTGTGAAAGTGTGTTTGCTGCTTACGGGCCAGGTGGCGGCAGCAATCAATCCAGATTGAACCGGCCAATAGTACTCTCTAACAGACCAAATTTTGAACCAGTGTGACTTATTTAAGCATCTCTATTTATAGTTTAAAGGCTTTGTCACTTTTCTCTTATTTTCCTATGGCCATACAACATAAGTTGCATTGTATATTGTAAAGTGGACTTAACATTGCACAAGTGTGGGTGTGATTAGATATGGACTGGGAGGGTTAATTTTTGTCCTGGTTTTCCTTTTAAAACACTGGAAGGTATGATTGAGGTTTAGGACCTAGGGGCAGCACAGTGGCTTAGTGGTTAGCACTTCTGCCTTACAGCACTGGGGTCATGAGTTCAATTCCCAACCATGGTCTTATCTGTGTGGACTTTGTATGTTCTCCCTGTGTTTGTGTAGGTTTCCTCCAGGTGCTCCGGTTTCCTCCCACAATCTAAAAACATACTAGTAGGTTAATTGGCTGCTATCAAATTGACCCTAGTCTGTGTTTCTGTCTGTGTATGTTAGGAAATTTAGACTGTAAGCTTTAAAGGGGCAGGGACTGATGTGAGTGTGTTCTCTGTACAGCTCTGTGGAATTAGTGGCGCTATATAAATAAATGATGATGATGACCTACCAAAAAATTATATGGTAACTTTAATGGCCAGACCAAGTCTTACCAGGCTGTAGACCTGTAATGACAATTTGGTTTCTCTTATTAGAGAGGATGCTGTGTGTAGAACAAATAATAAGCCTTTATGTAATAAAAAAGCCTCTCTGTACTCCCACTCACTCAGTTTAGTAATATGTACTGTTCTTCAGCTGGTTTAAATAGATTTTGAACTGTGGCTGACATTAGACGTTGCTGTCATCCCAAAGGTAATATAACTGGCTGTTAGTAGCAACTATATTACATAGTAAAAAAAAATAGTAGGTCGTGTGATGCAACGTCTCACAGCCTACATCCTTTCACCATTCGTTGGCTGAACCTTGTATGAGCGTCCTGCTATATTGAATGAGAATAATATAGAAAGCTGCTACGAGAAGGTGCAGTCAATAAATAATTCATGGTGATGTGCAGCAGTGTGGTTTCTCAGTGCAACATGATGGATTGGAGCTTTCTAAATGTGTGTCCAAGCTCTACTGTAATGCCCTGTGCTCTGAGTCTCCTGCACCCTGTGCCTTATGGTTGCATATTCCTATCTGCCCTGATCTCTGCTCCATCTCCTGGAGAGTCTGCTCCCTGGGTACGTTTTCCTTGCACCCCCAAACTGCTGCACCCCCCCCCCCCCTTCCCCACTGGATCTCTCACTACCTGGTTTCCTGATTACTGCATCCAATTCTGCCCCCTTGATGACCTGCTTCCAGGTTCCCCTGAATCTTTCATCTCCTGACCTCTACTCTGGCCTTGCATCTTTTCCTTGGATCCCTTAATGCCTATGTTGCCTCCCCTCTTCCCTGACCTCTATATCTCCTACTTTATTATATATACTCAACACTACATTGGAACTGTTGAGTAGATGATTGTTTAATATGCAGGAAATATTAGTTTTTATGCATTTTACCGCGCCTGTATATTTCCTAACCCATGTGTTTAGCATGAATGACCTTTGACTCCTGGAGGTGGGGAAGGGTGGATTGTGTTTTCTTCTTATTTGTTTATTTTACTGATCAACTAATTAACACCTACATAATATTTCCTTTCATCAGATGGACATAGAGAGCTTCTGACGCTAAGAAGACCCAGTTTAGTTTTCTTAGACATATAAAAGAAAAAAAAAGTTTGATTGCTGTAAAAACAAACATTTATTTTCCCCATATGTATCGCTCATTTTAATGTTTTATCAACAACATTAAATGTTGTTTTAGTTATTTAAGCACTTAAAATTATGCACATTTGTAAAGTTATAATTCACTTCACACTCTGCCCATAACTGGTTATCATCTTGAGCAAAAAAAAAATGTGCCTTTTGACAAATTGCATGTAGTGTACAGAGCAGTTGAGCTTTTCACGGAAATTTAGGGCCTGATTCAAATGGTAACGCAAAGTGTACCTATTCTATGTGTTTGTAAAAGAGCATTCAGCAGTTGGGTACTTTCAGTATTTAAATCCACATGTTTTCTTAAGATAGGTTATGGTGTGAATACAGTAGTAAATAAATAAGTTACATTATGTAATTTCACGTAAGTATAGTTCCGCATACAGTTTTATTGGTGGGGGGGGGGGGGTTCACTACATTCGTATCTACAATGAATTCACATCAGAGGGCATTTGCTTAATTTCCCTTATTAGTCCTAAAACACTGCTGCCTTCTGACAATTAACTAAATAGTAAGGGTTGAAAACAGGTAATGCAGTGAAAGGGTTACTATTAATGCTAACAATTACCCCTTTGTCACAGTCTTGACTATCAAATATGTCTCGTTATTACAAACGTACATTTTATGTGTAGAACAAACACACAATATTTGTTTAGGAACTATAATTTTTATATTACAACAACAACGTAAAAAACTATACAAAGATAACAATAACATAATGTAGACTAAAAAATCAAACGTAAAATTTCGGGATATTCCTAATAAAAAATTTTTTTTTTTTTTTCTAAACATCATAACATAACATTAGACCATGTTAGAAACATAATTTGGCTCTGTGGGTGATGTAAGCCGGTGTATGCTGTGGACACCACTCTTACATTACAGTGTTTCTAAAATGTAGGCAGGAAAACCTAGCGCTGATGAAGTAGGTTAAGGTGGATCTCAGTGGCGCTGCCTTGTGAGAGTAAATGGTATCCCTACCATCAAAATAATAGACAATGGGCTAGATTTACTAAACTGCGGGTTTAAAAAAGGTGGAGATGTTGCCTATAGCAACCAATCAGATTCTAGCTCTCATTTATTTAGTGCACTCTACAAAATGACAGCTAGAATCTGATTGTTTGCTAAAGGCAACATCTCCACTTTTTCAAAACCGCAGTTTAGTAAATATACCCCAATGTGTTTTAATTCCCTGGCGCCCAGTTGTGTACAATATGTATTCTCAAGTGTCAAATGTGTATATGTATAAAAAACATTTATTCATAAAGCAGATTTAGAAATGATTTGGGGGACTCTAACACCACATGGCCTAAATATAGATTTTGATTTAGGACATGTCCTGGAGAATTGATGCAGATTATTACTCATATTCTCCACCTAAAGCTGGGTACACACTACACAGTTTTCATCCAATAATCGGCTAAATCAGCCGACATATGACCTCTCGTTCAAAAGTCGGGTCAGTGTGTGCAGTGACACGATAGTCGAAAGTCTGCCCAAATGGACGATTGTCCCCTCATTTGGTTGGTCGTACCATTTAATATTTTCGTTCCAATCTCGTTTCCGTTGTGTAGTGTGTATAAACTTCCGACCGATCCACAACAGTGAGTATGAAATTACAGTCATTGCTCACGACAACATGGCTGTAAAAAGTCGCTAATACCGCTTTCATACTGCCGCCCCGGCAATATCCCGGGTTTTTCAAGCCGGGTTTTTGCCGGGGCTCGGAGCGTCCCAGCTCAGAAACACCATTCATACTGCACCTCGGACCCGGGAATTTTCCGGGTTGACCCCATTCATACTGTACAAGTCTGTGCCCTGGCAATTTGTGGGAGTCATCACCAGAGCAGTTTTCATTGGCTGAAAAATGGTGATGTCATTGAAAGGTGACTGGTTTTTTTTTTCTTCCACGGGCTCCCACCGATGACATCATCCTCCAGAGACAGGCAGACAGCCAATCAGCTTGTTTTCTGTGCAACCCGGGTTGAAAAACCCGGGTTGCACCATTCATAGTGCAGGCAACCCGGGTCCGACCCGGGAATTACCCCTCGATAAATCCCAGGTTGAAGACCCGGGTTTTTAGACCCCGGATTTTTGACTTGTACCATTCATACTGCACCAAGACCCGGGTCGTTTGAGCTCGCCCCGGCAAAAACCCGGGATTTTGGTGCAGTATGAATGGGGTATAAAGGGACGTCCGCTCTTCCCTTTATCGTCCTAAACAAGGCTAGTGTGTATGCAGTCCATGGACCGAGCGATCGGAACATCGATCGCATGTAAAATCGCTCGGCATAAAAAGTTGGTCGAAATTTCTGTAGTGTGTACCCAGCTTAAGAAATGACTACACAGGTATATAAAATTAAACCACGTGACACTTTAACAGATAAGGTGTAGCTTGCGATAGATACAGCTCCTTTACCAGTGAAAATTTATTGAACAAACAAACCTAACTGCTTCACTTAAATGAAAATGCAGAGACTGTAAAAACACTCCATAAACATAAGAATGCACGTATGTAAGGCATCAAAGAAGTGTAACCGGTGTCTCAATATTGTATTGAAATCAAAAGTTCAATACGAGAATGCATTCACAGAATTATTATGACAAATAGCTTGTACAAATGGAGTATTTGTAAGTGAGTATTTATAAGAATGAGCCCTATGAAATGATTGTTTATCCCTAATTGAACTAATCAGAGGACGAGAGGAGGGCTATTTAAACCGACATATACCCTACGGGTTTACTCATCGCATCCCTGAGGAAGCCTCATGCAAGAGGTGAAACGCATTGGTTTAACCCATAGTACCTTCTTACTTTATGACTACAACCTATGCAGAACAAAACCTGGTCATATGCTTAGATCGCCCCCCGCTCTATAGGGGTGGCAAGAGGCATACTCCAGGAGGAAGGACGCACAGAGAGATGAACTGCCCAGAGAAATACCTAACACGTGAGTCCGGACTAAGTCATAGATACCATTTCAATGTTACATTAAAAAAAAACTTTGCACTTGAGAAAGGATATTGATGTAAATAGGACTATAAGAATCAGCTCCATCCACAGTGGGGCGCCAGGGAATTAATATACATTACAATTGTAGTTTGTTTCCACATTTCTCAAGCTCTACAGAGAAGAGAGGTGCTACATTACTGTACATTATCCGAAAGATTTATCTTATTATTAATACAGTACTAGCCAGAGCACTGCATATCGAAAGCACATGCAGATGTAGTTGTGATGGGGTTGTTTTAGTTAAGGTCAAACAGTTATTATAACCTAGGCAAATACGGAATCAGTATATAAATTATTTGCGAAGTATAGACTTTTGTACAGAAGCAACACACTAAATATACTTCGATATTATTACATCTTGATACTTACATTCTTCTTCTGGGTCATGGGATGGGCCTCCTCCAAGCGCCCTCCTCATGGGCCTCCTCCAAGACCTCCTTCTTCAGGACCTTCTTCTGAGCCTCTTCCTCCTCATGGGCCTCCTCCTAGGCCACCTTCTTCAGGGCCTTCTTCTGAGCCTCTACCTCCTCATGGCCCTCCTCCTCACGGGCCTCCTCCTCACGGGCCGTCTTCTTCAAGGCCTCATAAATGTATCTCAACATGACTGGATTTTTTTCTCATTATTTTTACCAGATTTATTTAATTGTGGCCATTTACCTTACATTATATGTTTACAAAATTCCTCACACATGGATCATTAGTCCACCCTTGCACAATCTCTTATAAACATCTCTACATCACTTACATATGGATTTAACATAGGAGGTGCTATTAAAATGTATCTTCAGTTGTATGTAATTACACATGTAACCTTTATACTAACACATCACTAATAAATAGCAAGTGTTGTATTTTGTTGCGTGAAGGGCATTGCAAGCAACATTACTATATACACACTGGGATAACTACATGGCCCAAATAAAACTCCCTAATTAATATTTTGTTATTTGTAATAGTGAACTTACACCTGCCAATATTCTGCCTAATTTCTGCAACGAGCTGCGGCTATCTCCTGCAGAGGTTGCTCCAGCGGTGCAATATACTGATTTTTTTGGTTGTAAAAAGTGTATCCCTACGTAGCTGCCTCTAATTAATTTGTGTAATAAATATTTCTATATCTGTATGTATGTCTGCACCAGTAATTTTCATATGTTATTCCATACTTGCCAACTTTTCCTCGTTGGCTTCAGGGAGAATCCGGAGGTGTTGGGCGTGTGGGGGCGGGGCTTGACGAATCGCATCATTTTGTTCCCGCCCCTAAACAATTATCACAATTTTGCCCAATTACAGCAGGGTGCGGGGCTAAGATGACGCTATACTTGCGTCATTAAGCCCCACCCCCTGCCACTTATCTATTGCAGGGGCGAGAATCGGGAGGTTGCTCTGCTCTCCCGGGAGTATGGGAGGTCTTCTTGAAATGCGGGAGTTTCCCAGACATTCCGAGAGAATAGGCAACTATGCGTTAAAGAAAAGCGCTAATGAATCTCTAGAGACTGAAGTGTCTTTTACATTTCTGTCTCCATTACTGAAGTCATGTTGTCTTACCTGTCAGTCTTTCATTAAATCTTGGTCTCCATGAAAATGGCCACCTCCATAGGCATCAATACATGGACATAGGACACAATTTCTGAACTGTGTCATCATGCCACAGATGGAGAAGCCAACCACGTCTTGTACTGGCTCAGCATCAGGGAGAATTCCAGACTCTTCAGGGAGTGAGGGAGATCACCCCTATTTCAGGGAGTCTCCCTGACATTCAGGGAGAGTTGGCAAGTATGTGTTATTCACTATCCATAGCAACATTCTAACAATTCCCACAGGTGGCAGGATATCAAAAGAGGCCTAGAAAATAAAGTCAGGGAAAGAGTCATATGGCGTCTTTGCACCTTAAACCCCTGGAGTGCACTGCATTGGCAGACATTGATGACCAACAAGTGCAGGGTGTTAGATGCATTGAGACCTCAGAAAGTTCCCCGCAAGCCACAGAACATATATCCTCAGCTAATTAAACAGCATATCATAATACATACATATAATACATATATACATGCATACATACATATAATACATACATAAACTATTCAAATGCTTTAATGCTGTGAAGAACTAAATATAGCTACACTAGTAAACACTTGTTAAAATATGTACTAGTCTTTGATGCCGTCAAGTGATAATCCATTGCCAAGTCAGACAAAAAAGGAAAAAAAATATTTAGAAATTTGTATATTAAAATAAAATACTTTCTAAACGTACCAAATGTAGCTATTATGCATTCAAAAATAAAAAAACTGTCCAGCTTACTAAAGCACAAAATAGTAGTTTGCAAATTATGGATCTCGTAAACTAATTTGTTTTTTTGTGTTGGACATGTAAAATTATAAATGTGTGTAATGAAGTCTGCTAGTAAACAATCAGAATAAAATAAGTACAGCCGTTACTTATCGCAGGCGCTCTGGATCCAGTGTACAGTCATTCAGGTCTAAAGGCTGTGGTCAAGTAGACTGGCCACCAGGTCCAGAGCTCCTGCTTATATATAGTCAGTGAATACAGTAAAACAATACAGATGATGTGGCTTGCTTCCATAGGTCCAGGCTTCAGGAATGTCCAGTGTAATGCAGGTCATTGGCCAGTTCAAACAAAAATATCCAAGGGTGGGGGTCTGCTCTCCAGGAGATGCACTCCAACTTTCCCGCCAAGAATCCAGTTTAAACTAGTCTATTTACATTACATAGACAATATCATTCTAACCATTTATTCCCTATCATTGATAACTAGAGTTCGCAATGTGCAATCCCTTCGGCGAATGAACCGGACAACTGCGGTTAAATAGGGGATTAGGATGATACTAAACATGACATGTTTCCTGTAACCTGAACCTGTGATTTCACTAACATGTATATAACTTACAATATTAACCATAAACATTGCTACATTTCGACATAAATAACTTTGTGTTGCAACTACCTTTAATATGAGCTACTTACCAATGTGTATGTTCGTGTGAATGTGTGTAAATGTGTAAAACCTGTTGTTGCCACGTGTTGTGGCTGAATATCCTTCTCCACGCTGTAGCGTGCTATACGCATAATTTTTAGACAAAGATAATCAAGTTGTTAGAAATTAATTGAAATGACTTTATCCAATAAGCTGACTTTGACACACCCTTTTGCAACATGTTGCTAAGTTAGAGGGAAAGTGCTTCTCTAATCAGGAAGAGTGACCCATAAGTTTGTTGGATTGTTCTGTTTGGATTTGTAGATTCATACACATGGGCAGGACTAATGCTATCGCAGCAGCTGAAATAATTGCAGGCTCTACTTCTTGACCTGTCAGATTTCATTAGGACATGGTAATAAACGTGAGTGTGGCTTTGGATGCCTTTAATGGAGTGGCGTGTCTATAATGAACTTTTTCACTGCAATGGAATATCAGGTTAACACTAACCTATGATTTTTACCTTCATAGTTTATATTTTTAAAAATCATGTTGGGGTTTAGTGAACCTTTAGGAGCAGAGTCTTTTATGTTTTATCCACCATGTGTTTTGCATCTGAATGGTGGTCTTTTTTAATAGTAACTTCATGAGTAAATGAACATCTTGTTGCTGTTTTCCGGATATTGGCCATCAAGCAACCTGAAATGCATTAAATGTGTTTAACTTGTACATGTAGGGACTGAGTCATTAAGGAGAGTAAAGCATAAAAAGTCACTTTGCACCTGGGCAAAACCATGTTGCATTGGAAAATAAAGTAAAAATAAAGCTTTCAATATTTGTGTGCTAGATGAAAAAGCAGCCAGTATTTAACTTATGTGCAAAATAATAAACTAATATGCACCCCTTGCACTGTAACATGGTTTGTCCCGGAGAACATTTACTAATTTTTTCTGCCTTACTTTCCTTAATGACTCAGGCCCGTATACTCAAAACATTGCAAACGCCCACTCACTTATGGACCAAAAGCACAGGCATGAATGTTTCTATTTCTTTACTACCCTCAACTGGAAACATAAATAATGACACAGACCAAGGCAGATGGTCCAGACAGCAGCATTTATGGGGCAGCAAAATGTAGACAATATGTTTTAATTAATTTTTTTTTTGCTGCCACGGTTCAAACTTATTTTTTTTTACAGTTTGCTAGATCTAATAATTATAAAACTTCCATTTATTGTGTATGGTGTAAATGAAACAAATGTTTTGGTTAGTTGAGCAAGGGTGAGAAGGCAGTAGTTTTTGTTGTTAGAATGACCTGGCACACCTTTTGTGGATTACTTATTTCATGTTACGTGACTGATTGCATTTCCATTGTCTGAGGGAACTTCACTGACATATTCATGACAGCTTAATAGATGATGACTAAAATTGAGAGACATCCATGTTTTTATGCCATATTAAACCAAAGTCTGCATCATGTATCCTACTTGTGTGTTACACTTCAGAGAGTTTCTTGTAGTGTTTTGCTACTTCAGCTAAGGACTTTTAGATCATTATCACCTAGTGGAGCTCCCTTCGCTTGTTGTATTGATTATACTATACATTAAATCCTTGCAGCTAAACTCATGGGAGAGTCAATTGCATACTTGCTAACCTTCTTCAGCTCTCTTCCGGGAGCCTTGCAGTGGAGGTGGGCGTGAGGGGGGCGGGGCGGCCAAAATTGCGTCATTTTTGCCCCGCCCCATGTGATGTCATGATGCAACCGCGTCATTTGACAGCAGGCCAAACGCCGCGATTCATCGGGAATCGCGGTGTTTGGGACCTAATTCTGCCCACTTCACTAGGAAGTGGGTACTTCCTAGTGAAGTGGGAAGAATTCGGGAGATTGCCACACTCACCCGGGAGTCCGGGAGACTCTCGCAAAATGCGTGAGTCTCCTGGACAGTCCGGGAGAGTTGGCAAGCATGGTCAATTGGTATTTATGTAAACCAATTTACACGTAGCAAAATTAGTGTCTTTTGAGAGGGGTTAGAGGTCAAGAAAGCATGAATAATCTCTAGCTGAGTAAGAGACTTTAGAAGGATTATTAGAACCCAGAGAAGAGTTACAACAGACTCGGCATGTCATTTTGTAGTCAGTGGCCGATTGAAACAATAGATGCATTTTAAGCAAGAACATTAACTCACTCTATTCCCTCACATGATTGTAGCTCATCATGTTTCAATCGGCTGCAGTGAATGGAAGAGCACAGAGCAAAGGAAGCTTCAATTTCCTACTTAACTAGTACAAGCCTTAGCTTCTGCTTTTCTATTGATTACTATTATAATGAAATACATGCTGACGAAATATATACTTTTTGATATACTTTCTCTATTCTTCTGTGTGTGGTCATATGACAAGGGCTGGTTCTAGACTGAGAGCAGGTTTCGAAATCATGTTGGAGTTTCCGCAATGGTGAATGCTGAACCGGTCTCAGTACAGCCACATTGCACATACCACATTCCCATCTACATGATAAAGCCCCTATTGCACAAACCACCCACTGCAGGCTCCCTTTGTGTTTTACTATAATGTTTGAATTACACCTCTCCTGTAATACAACTGGAGAGCATGCACGTTGCTGCGTTACAATCAGTGATCAAGAGTTACTGCGGCACATAATGGGCCTGATTCATTAAAGAGTGTAAATGCCGTTTAGTGACGTTTTTTGCGTAGAATGTACAATAATCTCGTGCCAAGCGCGAGTGCACGCAGTAGTGTCCAATTCAAGCATTGGGTATCTCAAAGGTACGTGTTTTTCTGCCGTATCACTTGCACCAACTAAAGGTCAGGTGCAAATGCCGATAACTAGAGATAATGGTCGCGTATGCAGACTAGAACATGTGTTTGCAGTTTATTGTTTGTTAGAGCAGAGCGCATCTAGACCCATATTGAACAACAGACGTATCTGTGTATCTGTACATTAATGGATGACGAGAGGGGAAAGGTGGATACAGATTACCGGAGTCCGGGCCTGCTGGGGGCCCAGGCTCCACTGGCAACCAGTTACTATTTTTTTAATGAAATTTATTCTTATTTTTTTTGTCCATTGGGTAACTCGCGCAAGGGCACCCGCGAATGGGGGGGGGGGCTAGCTGTCAGTTGACATCAGACACTGTCCGAGGAGCTCTAAATCTTGTGAGATTTTGTAATCTTACATAATTTAGTTATTTCCTGCTCAGGCAGTACTAGTAACACATCTTCGGTATGTATGCTGGTCTAGGGGGGTTGTTATGATGTGTCTGTGTGTGTGATGTGTCTGGGGGGGTCTGCGGTGTGGCTGGGGGGTCATGATGTGTCTGGGGGGGTCTGTGATGGTCCTTGAGGGGGTTGGCATGTGGCTGGGAGGGTGTTGGGATGAGGCTGGGGGGGTCATGATGTGTTTGGGGGGGTTGTGATGTGGCTGGGGGTGTTGAGATGTGGCTAGGGGGGGGTGGGGTTGTGATGTGACTATACATTTTCCAAACAGGTGCCGACATTCCAGAGTGCACACAAGAATCCAGTACCAGGTTGTGTAAGCTGCAATAACAGGCAGGTGAGAGCAACACCATTTTAATACATAATATGTCATGTTTAAAGCGACACTGACAGCCATGTGAACCATGCTCCCAGAACTGTGGACACGCCCCCTTCAGCGAAGTTAAATCATAATGGCGGCACACCCACCTTCATCTTCTCCTCTATGGAGGGGGGAAGCAAAAATTTGCTGTACAGGTGCCCCAAATTCCTCTTGGCGGCCCTGTGTAAATCTCCTCCTTTACATTGTTGTGGCTTGGCTTTAAATGTAATGTTATTTAAATGGACATATAACCAAGGAAACTTTTTTTGCCCAAAATTGTGTATGAAGTGAGACAAAAATAGTGACACACAAAACACACATGAAAAGAAAGAAAATTGTTTTGACTTGCCCCCTGGTCCAACATTAGCTCTGCTTCTCAATTTGGACCTGCATGCTTCCTCTTGCTAACACAGGTTGTGGAGGAGCATATGCTGGCTCAACGGCATCGGATGGCAATGGTACAGCAGTAGGCAGTAGGGCAGCAGTAGCACTGGTGCAGGAGATGGCAGTGAGGCAGCAGACGGCAGTGGGACAGGTGTAGCACTGGTGCAGGAGGCAGCAGAAGACAGCGGGGCAGAAGATGGCAGTGAGGCAGCAGAAGGCAGTAGTGCAGGAGACTGCAGTGAAGCAGCAGATGGAAGTGGGGCAGCAGTAGCACTGGTGAAGGAGATGGCAGTGGGGCAGCAGAAGACAGTGGGGCAGGAGATGGCAGTGGGACAGTAGGAGACAGTGGGGCAGCAGTAACACTGGTGAAGGAGATGGCAGTGGGGCAGCAGAAGACAGTGGGGCAGGAGATGGCAGTGGGACAGTAGGAGACAGTGGGGCAGCAGTAGCACTGGTGAAGGAGATGGCAGTGGGGCAGCAGAAGACAGTGGGGCAGGAGATGGCAGTGAGGCAGCAGAATGCAGTGGTGAAGGAGATGGTAGTGGGACAGGAGATGGTAGTGGGGCAGGAGATGGCAGTGGGGCAGTAGGAGACAGTGGGGCAGGAGATGGCAGTGAGGCAGCAGAAGGCAGTGGGACAGGTGTAGCACTGGTGCAGGAGGCAGCAGAAGACAGCGGGGCAGAAGATGGCAGTGAGGCAGCAGAAGGCAGTAGTGCAGGAGACTGCAGTGAAGCAGCAGATGGGAGTGGGGCAGCAGTAGCACTGGTGCAGGAGATGGCAGTGGGGCAGCAGAAGGCAGTGGGGCAGGAGATGGCAGTGAGGCAGCAGAATGCAGTGGTGAAGGAGATGGTAGTGGGGAAGGAGATGGCAGTGGGGCAGTAGAACACAGTGGGGCAAGAGATGGCAGTGGGGCAGTAGAAGACAGTGGGGCAGGAGATGGCAGTGGGGTAGTAGGAGACAGTGGGGCAGGAGATGGCAGTGGTACAGCAGAAGGCAGTGGGTCAGAAGATGGCATTGGGGCATGAGGGAAATCTTTAAACATGACATATTGGGGGAGATTCAATTAGAAAAAAATACGTGCGGTGTCTCTGGAACAGCCACGGAGACACCTCGCACATAATTTTTTTAGTGAAATATCTGCTGATGTTTGCTTGCTCACCATAAAGGTGCGAGCAAAAGTGAGCAAATATTTTTACCGCACTACCAGTAAAAATGTCCAGCTGCGATGTTCATGAATCTCCCCTATTATGTATTAAAACAGTGTTGCTGCTATTGCAGCTTTCACAACCTGGTACTGGATTCTTGTAAGCACCCTGGAATGTTGGGACCTGTTTGGAAAACGTATAAGTACATGAAATATTGAAAAATGGGCAATAAGTGAACACAGTAAATAACACAGATCACGCAGTATATAATACATACATCATAGCTTCCTACTCTCCCGGAATGTCCGGGAGACTTCTGAATTTTTGGGAGTTCTCCCAGACTCCCGAGAAAGCAGGCAAACATCCCGGATCCAGCCATCTCCGTTGTTGAAGAGGGTGGGAGCGGGGCTAAACGTGGCATTGTGGCCCCGCCCCCTGCTGCGATTGGCCGAAATTGTCTAAGATTGACGGGGCGGAGCCTAACTGCGCACCACGCACGGCCACGCTCCCTCGACAGACCCCCTCACGGACAGCTGCCTTCAAAAGTAGGCAGGTATGACATACATTATAATTAAACATTACATTTATCAATCCATACTCCAGCCACATCACGCTACACCCTAGTCAAATCCCACCAAACACCAGCAACATCAAGCTACCCCCCCAGACACATCAAGCTACCCCCCAGGCACATCATTAACCCCCCCCCCCCCAAGCACACCATTAACCCCGCCCAGGAACATCATTAATCATCCCCCCCGAACACATCATTAAATCCCCCAGGAAAATCATTAACTGCCCACAAACACATCAATAACCCCCTAAACACATAATTATACCCCCACCCAGCGTACTTATCAAAGTTGTGTTGGTCCTGCAGAGTGAGCAGTGCTGGTGTAAATCTTGTGAGATTAACAAACCTTGTGAGATTTAGAGCTCCTCAGACAGTGTGTGACAGCACACACTGTCAGGGGACTGGTAGTTACTGACAGTTCCCAGCCTCCCAATAGACCCATACAGCCCGTCCCCCCTTTCCCCGCGGGTGTATGCATGCTGTCACCCGTATACAGTGTAAAAAAGGATTTTATTTTTATTTATTTTTTACAAAAAAATAATTTAAAAAAAAAAAATACCATACCTGCCAGTGGAGACCCGGGCCCCCTGTCAGGCCTGGGCCCTGGGTAATTTATGCCCCTCCTATCTCGGCGCCCCTGCTCAGCAGACCCAGCAGGTGGAGGCAGGGAGCACATCCAAGGCACCTGCAGAGGAATGTAAGTAATTTAAAAAATCTAGTATTATATGAATGATTAAGTTTTGCAGCATAAAAGTCTAGGCCTCAGAAAGCCTTTCTTTATCAAATCTGTCTAGGCCTAGGCAGATTACTATTCTACAGGTGTCTGACTTCATGGGCCTAAAAAGTGTTTGTTGCCAAGCAATCCCCCCCCCCCCCCCCCATATCTCTGCATGTGTCTCCAAAATGCAATTCTCTGTCTAGTACTGTGTTTAGAATAAGATGCAGAGAATTTCTGTAGCAACTCTGAACTCTGCTGAGCTAGAACAATGTGGAAACGAAAAACTGTGAGAAAATTAAAATATGTTAACAAAAACACATAGAATTGTGATATTTATTTATTTATTTTTTAAAAATGTGTTTTCTCTTTTTTACAGGTGGCGAAGAATCCACTGCACAAAAAAAATAAAATAATAATAATTATTTTGTAAATATATAGGAAATTTCAAAAAATAAATAATTTTTTTTTATTTTTTTTGATGTTTATAAAAAAAAACTGTGTGCCTGTTTTATTTCTTATGAGTAAATGTCTATTAATGTGAGGGAGAGATATGTCCTATATGGGTTTTAGATATCATGCAATGACACCTTGATGTGTACAGGGTAATGTGATAATGCGTGGTACAAAGGGTTAATATGCAGGTTTAATTATGTCATGACACGTGTGTATAATTAGATGAATAAGGATAAGGAAGGAATTGCACACTTGTGCATTCCTCTGATCTGGTTGGATCAAAGGGGTGAGGTGGGCCGTTATAGCTTCTGCACCCCTTGATGATCTAGTGGGGGTGTGGCTCTGAGGCTCCCACCCCCCTAAACATTAATAAATGTCCGGTTTCCAGGAGGGTGGGTGGAGGTGCAAGATTCCAGTCTCTGGATGAAGCCTTGACAGATCCCAAGGAAAAGGGATCCCCCTAGCCTTGCAGTGAAGGGGAGTCTGAAGACCCATGCCCCCTAAGTGACCAGTTAGTCATGGGGATAGAGGGGGCCTTCCTCTTTTGATGAAGGCCTGGATTTTTCCATACCCTTGGGCACTTTTTTGTTTTTTACACCTTTTTTTGCATTTGGGGCTTAAGGTCACCAATCCCAGGCTTTCAAAATAAAAAAACTGGGAGATGTGGAGGCAAGGTAAAAAAAAAGAGGTGGGTGGGACACTAACAACTATATAATATCGCCAGCTGTGGCTTTGCCTGGTGCTCTCCTGGTCCCTCTCTCAGGCTGTAGAAAGCAAGATGGCCTGTCCACAGAGCTTCATACCTCTATGTATTTCAATAATTATAGTGGTGATAGCTAGAGGGAAATATAGCTTCCTCAGAAGCCATTCACTCGGGAATGACTCAGGACCCCATGGGCCTCCCAGTGAAATGTCTGTAATACATGATGTAGGCATGCTGGAGGTGCCATATATGTGTAACCCCAGGTTGCTTACTATATCCCTGTCATACTAAAGCACTTAGACAGGTCCTTGAGCAGACCCTCGGAACCTGACAAGACCTTCCTGGAATGGTTGCCAAGAAAAGACAACACATCCCATCTGTACTGGGTCTGCAAGGGCTGCTGGGAAAATAATACACTTAACAAAAGGTTACAATATGTCAAGTAATGACACTTCACGCTTGCGTGAAACAATAAGACATTTGACACATTGCATCTGCAGCATTACACAATCTGAGTCTGTGATACATTTTAATACAATAACATTTATAATGATACATGTTAATATATTTTCCAATGCTATTTCAGCCAGTATGTTTCTGTGGAGGCACATTGCATATCATCTAGAAGATCTAACCCAGGGTTGTCCAACCCGCGGCCAGCGGGCCGCATGCGGCCCAGCATGCCTGTAAATGTGGCCCAGAAGGAGTTTTGGTTGTGGCAAGGGGGCAGCGCTCTTAATGGAAAAAAAAAACCTTCAAAAAAAAGAAATTAAACTACTTACGTCAGCTGGTACTCTGGCTCCCTCCCTTGTCTCCTCCTCCGTGCGGCGCTCGCAGTGAATGTCGGGCATGATGTCATCACGCCCAAAATCCATTGTGGAGGGCAGCACAGAGGAGACACCCGCGCGAGAAGAACAATTAGCAGCACAGAATTGGAGAAAAGAAGAGAAAAGGACAGGAGAACAAGCCGATTAAAAGGTAAGTTAAGGGAGATTTTTGTGCGGCCCAAACCAACTCGTCGTCTGCCAATGTGGCCCAGGGAAGCTAAAAGGTTGGACACCCCTGATCTAACCTAATTACCTCTCAGATTACCTGTTGAACTAGCTAATTAATATGGACTGCCAGCTAGCTATGTCAAGTCACTGATAACAATGGACATTTTAGACAAATGGTAATTACCTTAGCTAACACAAGCAAAATGACTTCTGCTGTCCAGTTATTTTCACACAATTTGGCAATATTCTTTATATTTCTAGTACATATAGTATTGCAGGTAATAGCCTGGGCAAAATGTATCTAGTAACATGAAATAATAATACACATAATACACTGATGCTCTGGTGTATATACTTAGACTGGGCCAAGGATTAAAAAGTATATTAAACGGGTGATGAATAAAAAGTCCTCAATCCGGTAGTACCCCGTTTAGTCACTCCCTCCAAGATGGGTACATGGAGATATGCGTCGCGAATATCTATGTACGCCAGAAATTGCTGTGACTCCAATACGTTTCCATGTGTATTGATTCCATGCAGAATTTGTCCATGTGAACGTGCAATTTGAGTGTCTTGAGATTCAGAATGGGATGGAACGAGCCGTATGGTTTGGGAACCAGGAAGATGTTTGAGTAGAACTCACTTCCGTTCTGGTCTTATGGAACGCGGCAGTTATCACCTGCTGAAAGAAGGGAAGTGACTGCCTGACACATCGCTGCCTTTTACTGGATCTCAAGGGAGAGCAGTGGTAAAAAAATGGTGGTGGGCTTCACTCCGGAAGTTGATCGTGTAACCTCTTTCCTCAAGACCCACAAATCCTGTGAGGATGCCGCCCAGATCTCTCTGAAGAGCAGCAGACATCCCCCTACCACACAGCCACGAGTAGAGGACGTGATCCATCAGGCTGTTAGTTTATCTGGAGCTTGGCCCCTTGATGCCTTGTCGAGTACCAGGATGTGCCCTTCTGAAAGAGATCCCTTGTTGCAAAGGGCCTAGCCCTTTCCAACTGACCACCAGGAAAGGGATGGCAAAAGGAGCCAAACCTCAGGACTCGAGGCTTAGGAACATTCACAGGGTGGAATAATGTTGTCTAAATCCAGCCCAAATAGGACTGAGCCCGAGTAAGGAAGGGCCTCCAGTGACTTGTTTGAATCCATGTCAGCGTCCCAGGACCTTAACCAGAGGGTCCTTCATGCTGCAATGGCGATGCCGAGACTGACGAAGAGATGGAGGCTGCATTCTGGGCAGCCTTGTACAGATATCCCGATGTCTCCTTCAAATGTATGGCTAGAGGAAGAAGTTCTGAGTCCTGTAGTGCACTGGCCAGCTGGTCAGCCCAGATATCAACATGTGACAATAGGCGCAGCTTGATGACATGAATTCCATCATTATGTTGGGTTCCGCCCACAACATCTTACATAAGGGAGATTGCCTGGGATAATCCCCTGCTGCTCCCTCGAAGGCACAAGTCTAACTGTGCATCATATCTGAAGGCTGCTGCTGTACAGGTGGAGAAATCAATTAACCCAATCTGGTTCAATAAAAATGAATAGAACACTTCTATTCTGATCTGTTGAATTGAAATGGATGGATTGAATCAGAGTCGTAACTAAAAATAGCTAAATTTTGAAGGGGCCCCAAGGTTTCTATGGATGTACACCCTCCCCTCCTCTGACATATCTTACCCTGGCTGGCTGGCTACTCAGTATTCGTTGCTAACCCTGTTTTACTGAGGCTTGTCTGGCTGGGCAGTTACTGAGAGACAAATGAGCTCAGGGCTAGATGTTAAGGTACAAAATCAGAATACAAGTCCAAGGACATGGGTAGGCAGCACAGATTCACAAACAGATAATTATGCCAAGGGTCAGATGTGGTAAAAACAAGCCAAGGTGATACAAAATAATATAGTCATTGTCAGGAGCCGTTGCCGCTGCGTGGATGGACGCCTCGCGATCACAGCAGTGTGCGTCCGTTGTTAGGCAATTTGATGCGTCTTTCTATTCTCTTGTTGGCGGTCATCTGGCACATGACGTCACTGTCCACTAGAATTGTAGTTAGCCTGGCTATTTATAAATAAACAGAAGTATCCTGCTCTGAGCTTATTCTAAGGGGAATTGGCAAATCACAGCTGTAAACAAAGGGATATTGCTAAATTCCACTATAGACAAATTGCACTAGAAAATATGCTGAAATGCAACTTGGAGAGAATATAATTATTATTAACAGATAATCCGGTCCGACTAAGGCAGAATCCAAACAATAATGCTCATCAGGAATAGTTCATTGCAAAAATGAAATACATTTATTAAAAAATTGTTGTTTTTTTTATTCCTGAGTATTATTGTTTGGATTTTGCCTTAGTCTGACCGGTTTATCTGTTAATAATAATTATATTCTCTTCAAGTTGCAATTCAGCGCTGCATATTTTCTAGTGCAATTAGCCTGGCTATGTAAGGTAAACGCTAGCCCTGCTCCATTGACAGAGTATTGAATCATATACCTGTGGTCTAGTTCTGGTTCCTGTGTGGTATCCGTTTTACAGTACTTCTCTGGTTCTAACTCAGTTTTGTATATCCTGGTTCTGACTCTGCCTGTTCGTGACTACACCTTTGCCAGGTAATATGTCCATTCTTCCCAGTGTTTCGTGACAGTCATATGACAGTGAAGCTCAGACCACTATAGGTAGTAAACCTGTTAAGGCACTAGACAAAGATCTCCTCTGTCTGGCACGTCCCCCCTCTCCTCTCCTGCTGCACGTAAAATAAGAAGTGACAGAAGAAGGGAAGAATTAATTATATGGGTGTCTATAAGTAGGGAATAAATTACAGAGAGCAGATGAGGAAGGAGGATGATCTATAGGGTGTGGGTGGGGAAATGAATTACAGGGAAGGGGTAAGGGAGGAGGAAATGAATTACATGGAGGGTGATTGAGGTTGAGGTCAGATTCACTTCCACAATTATTTCTTATTTCTTTTCTGTCAGGCTGTTAACTGTGATGCATTTTTTGATAATATTTTTGCTACCTCCGAAACTAACTCTCCCAGTATTCCCTCTGACTCCACCTGACAGCTCCCTCATGTTCCTTGCTCTGTTTGGGCCAGCAGGGGGAGGCTGAGCCAGCCTACTTATGAGTAGAGATGCTCACTGACCCCTGTTCCCGGCTGTGCTGAATACTCGTTCAGAGTACACACTGGAGGGTGGGCAGCCTAGGTATTGCAAAGCAAGTTTGTACATGGGTTTCCAAATGGCCTGCTTTTCTTCCCAGTAAGGAAAGGGACTGTCTGACATTTCCATATCAATTACCTCTTGAACATAATCCTCCACCATCCTTTGCATGTTAATACTCGGATTGGATGGAGTTATGGGCAAGGTCACACATTTTTTTGAAAAATCTTTCAAACCAGCCCAGATGTTAAACTGTTGTGGTCGGCCCCCCTGCGTCATCCCTGCTTGTGTTTGGAAAGTGCATATTGGTGTCAGAACCTCACCTGTCACTGGTGCCACACTGCTGCAGGACTTACACAATCAACCGCATCCTCATCAGCGCCCTCGTCGTATACCCAAATCTCCCCCACATCCTCTTCTAAAGACAAAGTGTCATCCTGACTTGGTGTATCACCGGCTACACTCGGGCTGTTCAGGCACACATCAGCAGAAATGCTGAAAGGGCCCTTCTTTATGGGTACACTATCAGAATGGTCACGATTACACATACCACTGTTGGATGGACTCTCCACAGGGATTGGTGTTATTTCTGATTCAGAGCATACATTATTCTCTAATGCCTTACTGTTATCTTGCAACTCGGCTTTCACGCATAACAGTAGTTGTGCACCACTTTTAGACTGCAAATTACTTGGTCTTGCTTGCTCATGAGTGACCTTACAAGAAGAAGGCTCAGTAATATTTTTAGATCTGGCAGTAATAGAGAAAGGCGAAGGCCTCATTCTTTCTTTGCCACTGCGTGTGTAGAATGGCATGTTGGCAATTTTTTTTTATCGGCAGTTAACTTTTCCTCAGTTACACTTCTTTTTCGCTTCAACACGCTACATTTTTTTTTTAGTGTTTGTTTTTTTCCCAGATTTAAAAAGACTATGTACTTTAACATCACCTTTCCCAGATGATGTACTGGGAACACTACCATCAGGACTGGTGACAGAACCTGGTTGCCGATTCTGCCCATATGCGGACTGCTTTGAATCCATTTTAATGAGCCCAAAGCATTTGTAGTGCCAAAAATTGTATTAGATAGATACTGCTGACAAATATGACTTTTTTGGACAGACAGAAAAATTAGTGTAAAACCCTGGGGAATATTGGACACCCCAAATCCCTTGTAGTTCAAAATATCTTCTTATATAGATACTGCTGACAAATATGACTTTTTTGGACAGCCAGAAAAATTAGTGTAAAACACTGGGGAATATTGGACACCCCAAATCACTGGTAGTGCAAAATATTGTCTTATATAGATACTGCTGACAAAGATGACTTTTTTTGACAGCCAGAAAAATTAGTGTAAAACACTTGGGAATATTGCACACCCCAAATCACTTGTAGTGCAAACAAATTAAAAAATAAGCCTCCTCTATCCTCCTGTCTTGCTGCTCTAACAATTGCAAATAGAATTTGATTTAATAATAGAATTCAATAGTTTTGAAATTAAATAATAATACAAAGAATAAGGTGTACAATTATTGCTCTGTCCCTGCGCTAATACAGCCTCTGACCTAACCCTGCTCTCTCCCTCTGTCAAATGGTGATAGATTGCTGTGGAGGCTGGTATTTATGCTTTTGAAATCTCGCGAGAACCGAGCTCAGAAATATTAATACGTCACAATGACGTTTTACCTCGATTTAGATTCCGAATGGGCGGGAGAGTACCGAGCCTGCTCGGCACTCGGATAGGCGAATTTCGGATGGATTCGGATCTCGGGGAACCGAGCCCGCCCATCTCTAATAATAACTGACCACATAAAATTTGTTGAGAGTGCAAGTAGAGTTTATCAAAGAAGGTAAAAGAAAGAATTGGACATTTCAAGTGTAAGGCCATCTTAACTAATTAGTAAGTTTTACTATAATGCTTCCTCTGTCCTAACTGACTGTAGCAATAACTAACTTAAAGGTCTAAGCTATGTTCTAGTTTCATAAAGAAAAATATCTTTCTAGTTAAACTCGTTCCCCCCACCCACACCCAATAACAGGGGATTCACACTGCCATCATAACACTAGTAGATTGAACGGCCCCCTTCCTAAGCATCATTCACCTGATGTTGGGTATCAGATATAATATAATGGTTTCTATGACAACCATCCAGAACTAGTAAAATGACATAATTATTACAGGAACATATATGTAGTTATGTCTTGAAAAGTATCACAGTTATGTATTGGGTTGTATGAAATGGGACTATTATTTAATGCTGAATGGTTATTGAAAGTGGGGCTGAGTTGGGGGCAGTGCGGCCTATTCATTTAGTGAGGGGCTGAAAAAGAGGTAGGGGAGCCCTAATTACTAAATGTGAATGTAGTTAATTTAATTTCAGGGCTGGTTGGGGGAAAATAGTTGTATTTATTAAATGTAAATGCTATTCATTCAATGCCAGGGCTGGTTGTGGGGAAATAAGCCTATTTATTAAATGTGAATCTAAATGTAATATATGAGTTGATTAAGGGAAAATAAGTGTAATCCCCCGTCTCTGTGTGTAGACGTGGGGTGCGTGGGAAAATAATGCTCCTCCTCATCTGTTCTTCTGTCCTGGCAAGCTTGTGGGTATGGGCATACATGACCGGAGGGCCCCTGCACATGTGGGTCTTATAACAATGTCTGTTACGTGTGTAGAGTTATGGTGCAGTTTAACATAAATAACATTAAACAGTAATTAACAGACAAAACAAAAATAACTTTTGTGCTCCATTCCAGCACAACACTTGCGTTGCAAATAATAAAGTAAATGTGTATGGCTCCTGCCTCCTCCAGCGCAGTGTTTAAATGGTTAACACGGATATGGTTACAGCATACATCTCCTTTCTCCCGGAGCACAGATCTTAAGCATTTCTCAAAATACAACTAAGACAGTTCATATCTCCTCCCTCTCCTGCACCTCTCTTAGACTGCTGGTATAGTTACAGTCACAGAATAAACAGTTCAATTACACAACATCAATGTTACATTACATACCAGATTCTCCTGATCATAGTAGTTCCACAGCTACCACCAGTTCAGCCACTCTCCGTTCTCTCTCTGCAGTTATATTTCAGACTGTCTCTTCTGCCTCCTGCACATGCAGGCTTCTTACACTCCAGCCGCCAGCTGGATTTCACCCTCTCATTTTTTCAGAGCACTCGCTTAGATGCTGACATGCAGGGGCGCTGAGGGGGATGGGTACAAATTACCCGGGCCCAGACCTGCCTGGGGGGCCCGGGGCCCCACTGGAGCTCTATATGTAAAAAAAAATATTAAAAATCCTTTTTTTTTTTTGCTTGCGGGAGTCGCAGGGGGGCCAGGTACCAGCGGGAAGCATGGCCAGATCTAGACCTGTGCTGTGCAGTGGAGAAAAGGTAAGATGACCTCAATCTATAGTGTGCCTCATACTTTGGAGAAACATTTCTTTTATTCCGGAAACCTGGGAGTTGCTTCACTAAATAGGCCGATAACGGCAGAAACTGAGCTGCAGAAGCCCCGTTTCAGCCTTCATCGGCTGCTTTATTGTAGCAGATGCGGAGCGCGAGCTTTCCAGACAAAAGTGGCCTGCGTGCCATTTCCGGCAAGTGTACTGGGAGTTGCCGACCCTTGCTCTATGATATGATTGGCCAAATTAGAATTCTCTCCCTCTCTTCCTCTTGATGCAGGGTTCTGCTTTTCAGGCTTGTGGATTGGTGGCAGATTTGGCACACTGATGTTTTAAATCTGTATGTAAATTAATTTGGAATAATTTTAAGTAACTTAATTTCTTACTGGTTGTAATTACATTTTAATTAATGGATTAAAGGTTTTCTTATATTAACTGGAGCCAGTCCTTCCATTTTTTTAAGTTGAAATGTGACCCCCATATTGTATTTATCTTTTTGTTCTGCAAATGTGTTGTTCCAACTTAAGGGACGGTTGGGACATATTTCTCTCTCTTCATTTTCCTTGAGTGCTTCATGTTAGGGAAGATGGGAGGAGTAGGTAGGTGGTTGGAGGGAGGAGCTAGCTATGAACTCTATGGCCACACCCCTTCTGTTGGGACTGAGCTTCTCACAATAGGTCCTTCAGAATTTCCAACTCCAGGTCCATGTGGCCCTTAAGTTGGCCCTAAGTGTGTTGTTTTTGTGTGCCTGTGATAGAGAAATTGTGCACTTTAGTGGTGTAGAGCAACGGTGGCCAACCTGTGGCTCTAGAGCCACATGTAGCTCTTTGAGCTTTGAAATATGGCTCCTGTCTAGGAGCATCAACGAGTGTAGTTGTCCAGGCACCGACGGGGGTAGATTGGAAAATATACAGCTGCTCGACTGACCGAGAGCAGCCACGTCTTGGTACTTCCTCTGGACAATGCAGAGAGGCCACAGTGTCACAGACAATCCAATCAGGGAAGGAGGAGGAAAGAGTGTAGTGTGCTCTTCCTCCTTCCTCTGTGCAGGCAAGTAAGGGCACGTGAGATCTGGTGGCATGTGAAGAGGCTGAGGGGCATGTAAAGAGATGTGATGGCATTTGGGGAGATATGATGGAATTTGTGTAATTCTGTAGACAAGGGGGGGGGGTTGATTGGCATCTATGGAGTATATGAGAAGGACTGATGTCATGTATGGGTATTTAAGGGGCATGTGGTGAGATCTAGTGGCACATGGGAAGGATTTTATGATTATTCTGAGCATTTTGGCAATGTGTTGGATATTTTGTTTTTTGCAACATACTGTAAACTATGTTATATTTTCGATGTATTTGTTTACGGTATGTATGCGCATGTTTACACTGGGTAGATGTATATGCACAGACATAGAAAAGGTAAAGTTGGCTCTTTGCAGTACCTATAGATATTGTTTGGCTCTTGATCTGTGACTGGTTGGGCCACCCCTGGTGTCGAGACTGTGGAGAGTGTGTCAAAATTCTCTGTACAGTTGATGTGTAAAATGTTTGTGTTATATAAATAAAGAAAAATAATAATAAAATGAGAGAAAATTCCTCATGGCACGTGTGAATTTACACTTATTTGCATAAGTTGCCATGCATGTTGTCATGGTTGATTCTGCTAATGTGTATTATTAATGGAGATGGCTGAGTTAAATGCCTGAATTGTATATATTTGCAACATTTCCCAGATAATAAATGCTATTCTTAAAATCCAGTTACATCGTTGCTGTAAAGTCCATTCTAGTCAAACTAAAGTTTGGTCAAGCGTTTGCTGGGTTGATGCTTTTAAGGTCCTATACCCACTGGCGTTTGATTTGCCTTAAAAAAAGCCAATAAAACAAAATGTCAAACTAACGCATTTGATCTGCAGTTGTAATTGCTGCTTTACTCTCGCTGAGGAGGTTATTGCAGGATGCATTAATTTGTGGTAAAAGCAATTGAATGGTGCAGGAAGCTTTTGGAAAAATGAAACAATGCTGCATGCGAACAGATGAGAGTAATGGTGGTTTCTAGGTTCAAACCCTTTACCATGTGTTCCACTAGAATTAGAAATTCTAGTACAATGCACAAATTGACACCAGTAGATATGAGCTCGAGTTTAACTGCTTCCCATCCCACTCAATGGTCAGCATTGCTGCTGGGGTCATGAGTTTAATGCTGTGTAAACTTTGTACATTCTCCCTTTGTTTGTGTGGGTTTCCTTCCTTAATCCAAAAACATAATGATAGGTTAATTGGCTGCTGACTACAATGTAAACTCCAATGGGGCAGGGACTGATGTGAATGATAAATATTCTCTGTACACCATAGTTGCCTACTCTCCCAACTCCCGAATTTTTGGAAGTTCTCCCGGACTCCCGAGAGAGCAGTCAAAAATCCCGGAACCAGCATCTCCCCGTTGTTGTAAATGGTGGTGGCGGGGCTAACCGGCCCATCGTGGCCCCACCCCCTGCTACGATTGGCCAGAATTTCCTAAGATTGTCAGGGGGCGGAGCCTAACGGCACATCGCGCGTGGCCACGTCCCCTCGATGGACCCCCTCCCGGACAGCTGGTCTCAAAAGTAGGTAAGTATGCTGTACACTGCTGTGTAATATGGTGGTACTATAAACATAATCAATGATGATAATAAGAACAACTCAATATTTTACCAGATTTCATACACATAGAGCAAATGTAATTATTGTATTATACTTTATATAACGCCAACAGTAGAGGGTATTTCTGAGTAAACTAAAGGGTTAAGATATATGATATAACCTTTAGTTTTCCCAGACACTATAAACATGCCAGATAAAACCTTAATATAATTTATGCATTTTAATTTCAACTGGTATTAGTAGCCTGTTATTTTACTCTTGTGTTTTGTAATCTCAACTAATATTTATAAAATGTAATCTAAGTACTCACATAACACAATAAAGGGACCACACATATTTGCCATTTGAAGTGACTCCACCCCTATGACTAAATTGGGCAAGCCCAAATGAAAAGTTAAAAAGACCACACCCATTTAACCAGACCACACCCAAACCTCGCCCATATGACTTCATAAACCTGTCAATCACATGACACAGTAGTCACAGGATATAAAAAAAGGGACTGGGAGCCCACAAGTCATTTGCCTTCAGCCAGGGTCAGAGGGGCCTGAGGGCAGGGGGCAAGGGGGAGGGGGGGAGTGACTTGCCTTCAGCCAGGGGCAGAGGGGCCTGAGGGGGGAGTGAATTGCCTTCAGTCAGGAGCAGAGGGGACGGGGAATGCACAAAAAAAATTTGCCTTCAGCCAGGAGCAGAGGGGACGGGGAATACACAAAAAAAATTGCCTTCAGCCAGGAGCAGAGGGGACGGGAAATTCACAAAAAAATTTGCCTTCAGCCAGGAGCAGAGGGGACGGGGAATACACAAAAAAAATTGCCTTCAGCCAGGAGCAGAGGGGCCGGGGAATGCACAAAAAAATTTGCCTTCAGCCAGGAGCAGAGGGAACGAGGAGCTCAAAACTCTTTTGCCTTCAGCCAGGAGCAGAGGGGACGGGGAGCACGAAAAAGAATTTGCCTTCAGCCAGGAGCAGAGGGGCCGGGGAATGCACAAAAAAATTTGCCTTCAGCCAGGAGCAGAGGGAACGAGGAGCTCAAAACTCTTTTGCCTTCAGCCAGGAGCAGAGGGGACGGGGAGCACGAAAAAGAATTTGCCTTCAGCCGGGAACAGAGGGAATTGGGGGTCATCACCTCAATTGCCGTCAGCCAGGGGCAGAGGGTACTGGGCGCCCACCAAAAAATTGCACAGGCACAATGAGAGGTAAATATACATGTTCCAGCTACTTTGTGTACACTATAGTCTTGACCAATGATGCACAAGATTTACATGTGGCTATAGACAATATAGATGCAATCTAATAAGCTTTTATTTTTCATTGCTGCAGGTTACAGACGCAGACGTGACCTCCCATGGCTACTAGTGGACCTGCCCATAGAAAAAATAGGATAAGCTGATAAGTTAGAATAACATAGATAATTAAGAGAAGTTAACAAAATAAAAAGAACAAACAGAATTTTGTCTCCTGTGATCTTTCATTAGTTAAGGGGGTCATTTAATGTTAGAGATGCTCACTGACCCCCGTGTTTTGGTTTTGGATTACCGTCGTGTTTTGGTTTTGCCAAACCGTCATTGCGTGTTTTGGTTTTGGTTTGCCATTTTTGAAAAAAATACAATTTTTGGGGTCTAAAATAACCTAATTTAATGCTCCACTAGTTTCTTGGATAAGTGAGGTAATTCTAAAGCTAATAAATTATGAAAAAAGTTTTTTTTCATAATGCGAACACTTGCCTGCAAATTATACAGACAAACCTGGTTGTCTACCTCCTCCATCTTTGATTATTGGCAATGTAGCCATCATCTTTGGGTGTATATTACACCCTCCACTTGTAGTTGAATAGCAAAAAAGCAGCCTGCACAGACTGTGGAATTAGAAAGTAAAAATAAATGTACCACGGTAGTATAGTGGCTATCTATGCCCCCACCCCCCTCCACTTGTAGTTGAATAGAAAAAAAGCAGCCTGCATAGACTGTGGAATTAGAAAGTAAAAATAAATGGACCAAGGTAGTTTGGTGGCTATCTATGCCCCCCAGCCCTCCACTTGTAGTTGAATAGAAAAAAGCAGCCTGCATAGACTGTGGAAATAGAAAGTAAAAATATATGGACCAAGGTAGTTTGGTATCTGTCTGCATCAGACTCCCTCTCCACTAGGAGTAAAATAGAAAACTATTCAGCCGTTATAGAGTCTAGAATATAAATAGAAATTGAGAAAGGCAATTTGGTATCTGTCTGCATCATAATCAACATCATCATTAGCGCCCTCGTCGCCTACACAAATCTCCCCCTCATCCTCTTCTAATTCAAAAGTGGCATTCTCAATTGGTGTATCACCACCAACACTCGGGCTGTTTAGGCACACATCAGCAGAACTGCTGAAAGGGCCCTTCTTTATGGGTACACTGTCACTAACAGAATGCTCACGATTAGACATACCACTGTTGGATGGACTCTCCACAGGGATTGGTGTCATTTCTGATTCAGAGCATACATTATCCTCTAATGCCTTACTGTTATCTTTTAGCTCGGCTTTGACGCGTAACAGTAGTTGTGCACCACTTTTAGACTCCAAATTACTTGGTTTTGCTTTGTCACGAGTGTCCGTACAAGAAGAAGCCTCAGTAACATTTTTGGATCTGGCACTAATAGAGAAAGGCGAAGGCCTCATTCTCTCTTTGCCACTGCGTGTGTAGAATAGCATGTTGGCAATTTTTTTTTTTATCTGCACTTAACTTTTCCTCAGTTACACTTCTTTTTCGCTTCAACACAGTAAATGTTTTTTTGGTGTGTGTTTTTTTGACTGATTTCAAAAGACTGTGTAGTTTGACATCGCCTTTCCCAGATGACGTACTGGGACCACTACCATCAGGACTGGTGACAGAACCTGGTTGCTGATTCTGCTCATATGTGGACTGCTTTGAATCCATTATGAGCCCAAAGCACTTGTAGTGCTACAAATTGTTTTATATACTGCTGACAAATATGACTTTTGACAGCTAGAAATATTAATGCAAAAGAATGGGGGACACCCTAAAAGCACTTGGGAGTGCTAAATATTATATTTTTAGTCTGCTGAAAAATAATACTTTTGACAGCCAGAAATATAAATGCAAAAGAATGGGGGACACCCCAAAAGCACTTGGGAGTGTGAAATATTTTATTTTAAGTCTGCTGACAAATATGACTTTTGACAGCCAGATATATTAATGCAAAAGAATGGGGGACACCCCAAAGCACTTGTAGTGCCAAATATTGAAAAAAAAAGACTCCTCTATCCTCCTCTCTTCTCTATCAATTATTATCAGAATTGTAATCAGAATTGTATTCTCTGTCCCTGCTCTAATCAGCCTGTGACTACACCCTGCTCTCTCCCTCTGTCAAATGGCGATAGATTGCTGTGGAGGCAGGTATTTATAATTTTCAAATATTGCGAGAACCGAGCGCCGAGATCCGACGACGTCACAATGACGTTCGGCCTCGATTTGGATTCCGAGCGGGCGGGAGAGTACCGAGCTGAGCACTCGGATAGGCAAAGTTCGGGTGGGTTCGGTTCTCGGGGAACCGAGCCCGCCCATCTCTACTTATTAGTGCATATCTGTACCTACAGAAGTACATTACTACTTAGAGGTGTTAATCCTAAACAGTTTCATTATTTACATAGGTGTGCTAGAGTTGAGGGGACAGAGAGCTGAGCTTTACCTACAGTGCTAGGGATGAGGGGGTGGAGAGCTGTGCTTCACCTAGGGTGCTATGGATGATGGGGTGGAGAGCAGAGCTTCCCCTAGGGTGCTAGGGATGACAGGGTGGAGAGCTGTGCTTCACCTAGGGTGCTAGGTTTGAGGGGTTGGAGAGCAGAGCTTTCCCTAGGGCACTAGGGATGAGGGGGCAGAGAGCTGAGCTTCCCCTAGGGTGCTAGGGATGAGGTGGTGGAGAGCTGAGCTTCCCCTAGGGTGCTAGGGATGACAGGGTGGAGAGCTGTGCTTCACCTAGGGTGCTAGGGATGAGGGGTTGGAGAGCAGAGCTTTCCCTAGGGCACTAGGGATGAGGGGGTGGAGAGCTGAGCTTCCCCTAGGGTGCTAGGGATGAGGGGGTGGAGAACTGAGCTTCACCTTAGGGTGAATAGTAATCTAGCACTGGCCCTGGTTTCTTACTGTACTAAGGGCACACAGCCATTTTAATTCTGTAAAGGAATTTTGCACCAGCACTGAGCAGTAGCGGATCCAGGGGGGGGGAGGGGGGGGGGCGATCGCCCCCTTAGCAGGGGCTTGCTGCTGACGGCTGCACAGTATGTGCAGGTCCGTTCAGCAGTGACAGTGTGCTGCCCGGCTGCTCTGATTGTGTTTTAAACATAATCAGAGCAGCGGGACAGCACACTTTCACTGCTGAACGGAACTGCACATACTGTGCAGCCGCCGGCAGCCTTAGAACACAGAAAGGGGGCGGGGCCTAAATCGCCCCCCCCTAAAATCGCCCCGGGTAGGGCAAATGTCTGGGTCCGCCCCTGGCATTGAGCTGGCAGAAATTGGTAGTTATTCTACACAGTTAATGGGATCCTTTTGGCACCTCTGTGTAGCATTCATGCGGAGAAGTGCATTTGCAGGCACACTCCAAGCAATGTAACTGAAAGCTTCACGCACAAAATTGTCACTTGCAATAAAGCGTCCCCATGACCCCACACTGTGATTGATATGTGCCATAAATAAGGATAACACAATAGATAGTTTATGGGAAAAGGGAAAGTTCAATTGAAAGGGTGCTATGAATGGGGCAGAAGGGGGTTAGGGGTGCTATGAAAGGAGCAATATACACTTTTGCACAGAACACCTCTGAAGATTTTTTTGCCTCTCCGCACATCAAGGTGCAATTCTAGCTTGTGGAGGTGGCTCCCAAGAACTGAGAGCAGGCACACATCTTGATGTGCACTGGCCAGTCCATTAAGGTGCAGTGAGTGGTGCAAAACCAAGGCAATGTATACTCAGCGGCACACGGAGGATTGTCGGGGGGGGGGGGGGGACCCAAAAAACAAAACAAAACGAGAGAGAGCTGTGCGCAGCTCCGTTTCGCCAGTGCTGTCCTATACAGTAGCCGCGGCGCTGTCTAAGAAGCGTCTGCGGCGGTGCTGTATACAATACAGCACCGCCGCGGACGCTTCTTTGACAGCGCCGCGGCTGCTGTATAGGACAGTGGCCACTTAGTTAGCGCAGGGGGGGGGGTTTCTAGAGACTCAGAAACCCCCCCTGCGTGCGCCACTGATACTGTACATCAGGAGTGCTTTGTAAATGACCTTCACAGACTCACAAAGGTACAGAGACTCACAATGACAATGTATAACACACAGAGCCACAAAGAAGCAGTAACAATGACACTTTGATTGAAGTCGTCCACACCACCACCTCTTACCTTTCTTGCTGCTCTGCGAAAGACCCGTACAAATCCCTGCATGTTGTCCCCTGCATTCTGGTTAAGGCCACTGCACTACTACAAGAAGGTGCAATGATGACACTTTCTGTTTTTTTTACTTTTGACTGCAGCCTTCAGGAACTACTGTGGCCATAGATGGAGCCTGGAGTAAAGACTTCAACTGATACTTCAATTAAGAAAAAGATAAGTGAAGTATCTTACAGGTATAATCAATGTGATTCTGATATCAGGACATGCCAATTATAACAGTATTATTTACAGAAATGTCAATTCATTATGTCTATTGATGTATATAATAAAAATATTTTATAAAACTGAGAAGTGCTATTTCTAACAATACAAAAGTTTCAATTAAGAGCAGAACAAGTTCTTTGTATGAGACAAGTTTCATGACAGCTTTTCATGAAAGCTTTCAGATTGAGTCATAGGGCAGAAATGACATCACTAAGCACCAAATATAAATATACATTCTATATTTATTAACCTTACTTTAATATCATGAAAGAATATTTACTCATAAATGTTACCAAAAGGCAGCCATAATTAACATAAACAATAAACAATGTAAAATGTATGTGGATACCCTAACAAAGCACTGTTAAACTGGGGGCCCACTTTCTTCTGCAACTTGTGGCATGGCACAACACTATTACACAATGTGAAGGCAAGCAATCTCATGGACACAATGTGAAGACAAGAGATTTTCATTTCACTCTTCCTTGATACAGGAGCGAGTGCTTTTATTTGTCAAAACCACTGTGGTTGTGTTAAAACCAGAATCCGCAAGTTTCCAATATGATTCTGCTGTAGATACGTTACTTGAAAACATGGTGGTTTGATTGGCAGAAAGCATATTTGATTTTTTTATTGGACGGAAGCCATGTGATTACATGGATGATATTGTGATGCTTCTTCTTCATAAGATCTCCACACTAGCAGGGCGTACCCATTCCTGCTAAATTGGAGAGTACACTAAACAACACCAGGGGGATTTAGTTAGTAGGATATTTAGGGGGGCGTGGGCATGGGGCTTGGATGTGCATAAGGCAGTCTTTCACAGGGCAATATATTTTGCACTTGGCAGTTTATAATGAGCACAGTTGTGATGGTCACAGAATAGACCTGTGGTAGACAAGCACAAGGAAGTTTATGGTTGTACATCTGTAATGGGCATAGTGTTGTTATGGTGGGTATAGGGTAACAGCTGCTCCCCCTGCTATCTAATGTCGCGATACACTACATCTCACAAAGGGGGGTAGGCGTGATGACACAAATCACATCATTAAGCTCTGCTGGGATCTGGATAGTGCCAGCTCTTCTGAGAGTTCGGGAGAACACCGGAGATTCGGAGCCTTGCGGACTTTCTAGGAGAGTAGAAAAGTATGACTTTAGAATCACTCCTTTTATTATGCTTTTAAATTTTCTCCTACAATACTGCTCAGTTTAACTTCACTTATTCCACCTTTCTGCTAGTTGATGTGGAGGCAAGATCAGAAAACAGGTGGTGTGCAGAGCTTGCTGACAAGATTCAAAGTAATCAACCACCTAGCCCAGTCAATACTGAGTTTCAGGGGCGTGATGATGCAATTTACATCATAGTCCCGTCCACCTTGTTACAGATAGGCGCTCTCTGGGAGAATTTCTTGCTCTCTCCCGCACATTCCAGGAGAGTATAAAACTATAATTTATATATTGAATTTATTATGAGTAAGTGGACATCAGACTTTTTTATGTGTCACTTTGTGTACTTGAATGTATTACATTGTTCCATGCAGGGCCATCTTTTTCATTGGGTACGATAGGCAGCTGCCCGGGGGGCCCCACGGGCAAAGGGGCCCCATAGACACGGCTCTTAATGAGAATAAAAAATCCTGCAAAAGAAAAAAACCTGCAAAAAAAACCTACAAGGGTCACTGAGCAAGTACATCTATATATCTATATCTGTATCTGTATACATCTATATCTATATCTAAGGGCCCCAGTGCACTGCTTTGCCCAGGGGCCCATAATGTTGTTAAGATGGCCCTGGTTCCATGTGCGCTTTTAAAAACGCTTTTCTACAAGATGATCTGTAAGGACCAAAATGTGTCCCATTAACATTATAGGGACAAGCTTAGGTTTCTAGCACCTCTGATCATCAGCCTGAGAATTTATGTACTTTTAGAGGAGCAAAATGCTAATGTTGCCATATACAAAATTCAGAATGTCTCCCTAAATGTTTCTCCATCTCATTTAAATAATCTAGACCAGCTCATGTTTCCACTTGAGTGAAACAGTGTTGCAGATGTAGGCAACCTGTGGCAGAAATACTAGTAGCAGGACAGCAGGACAGCAGGACAGCAGGACAGCAGGACAGCAGGACAGCAGGACAGCAGGACAGCAGGACAGCAGGACAGCAGGACAGCAGGACAGCAGGACAGCAGGACAGCCAGCACCTGTACATGGCACTGTCACCTTTACATAAAGCAATGACTGATGGTTGTTTGTGCTGAGGGCGGGGCGGCGTGACGTCAGCGCCGCACCACGTGACCGGCTTTAGTCGGGCTCCACCCTGCGCACAAGAAGCTGCCGCAACCTCCAGTCCTCTCCCAATATGGCGCCGCTCGCCTGCTGAGCTCTCCCAGCTGCCCTGACCCCGCCGCTCCCCGAGACATGCTCACGGCCGGATAGTGGCAGCCAAGCAGCCCAGCCTCTTTCTCGTCAGCAGCGCGGGCCCCGGAGCCCACAACCTCAGCCCTCCTCTCGCACGTAGCCGGAGCAGGAGGCCTCGCCGCCGCCATGGCTCACTCCCCGGTAGCCGTACAAGTGCCTGGGATGCAGGTAAGAGGCCCTGGCCCGGGGGTGAAGGCTCTTCATTATCCTCCTCTGTCTCTCAAGGCTGTGCCCACCATTACACCCATGTATCCGCGGGTAGTTAGTCAGGGCTATGTGTTTCTATTGTATGTTCTGTATGATCTGCAGTGAGATCATATATGTAGAGGAAATGCATGTTTACTTCTTATTGGCTGCATTTATGATCCTATATAGATGCATGTTCCATAAAGTATTCCCCCTATCTCCATTATTCTCTATGCTTGCATGTAAATACCTCCTGAGCACACCTGTAGTCTAATGATATCACTTGTTTGTATATACATACTGACGTTTACCTGCTTCATCAGTGTCCTGTCTTTATCTTGTATGGTTTCTTTGTAATGTTGACAGATCCTTCATTCTGCTTGACATGTTCTACAAGTGTTGGTAAGGGATGTGTAGTTAGTTACACAGTGAGACTGTCTTTCATTATACAAGAACAACACAAATGATCACTCAGTTCTGCTTAAACATATTATCAAGATCTGTGTGCTTTTTATAGTGCTTGTTGTTTTAGCCATTTTGCTTTGTCATTGTTTTGAGATTTGTATTTAGCAATATTTAGTAATTTTATTTATCCATATTTGCATTCATAACGACTTGTATCCTATATTTCCCAGGATAGATCTCACTTTATAATACTGGATGTTGTGTTGTTGGATTGCAACTGTAGCTGTCACTAGTGTAAGAGTGTCTTAATGTGCTATTCTGTTATCTAAAATCTGCTGTAAAAGATTAATTTGCAACTCCCTCTGGAATCTTGTCACAGTATTATATTGCTAGGTTTCAGTCCACTTATTTTCCATCCTGGGCTACTAACTAAAATATTGTTGTCTCATTGTTTGAACATCAGTATCATTTTTATTTCTAGGCACTTCTAACCCTTTAAAAAAAAAAAAAAAAAAATGTGCCTAAAATGTTTCTTTGCCCCTAAGGCCTCACTTTAGGGAATGTTTTTTTTTTTTTTTTTTTTTTTTTTTTTTTTTTTTTTTTTAAATGTGGATACCGCAACAAGGCTCTTAATGGTTTATTGCATTTATTAAGCCTACATACAGCCCTACTGTAAATTTATGGTCCCTGGATAAAGGCTCTGTGCATAATTAGTCACTGTTTGGTCATTGTGATTTCCAGTGCCGACTACAAATCGTGTGCATTTCTTACAAGGTGCTTAAATCACAGGCTAACATCATGCAATAGACTATAGAGTTTACTGCTGAAAACGCTTAGGCATAGGGAAAAAAATGTTAGGCGGTGTTGGATTACCTAATGGTGTGTTTTGTTAATCTCTTTTTGGGTAATTTCTTTGTTTCAAGGTCATAATTTAGAAATTAAATACAAATGCAATATCGGCTCTTTTGTGTTGGTTGTGTTCCAACTCCAATGAACTCTTCTACTTTTGATTTATTTTTTATAATCTGCAAGAGACCTGTTATCACCCTGTGTATACCAATGGAACGGAGCTGGTGACATCCAAACTAGTTGCTGTTCCTTTTTATATGTAAACTTCTGTTGTTTTTCTTTCTTTTGCATTTAAATTTACATTAGACATACAATGTAGGAAGTATATAGAAGACCACAAAATAGATGTGCTTCACTCCTCTGTTGTGGGTATATGCACAATGATTCCTTGCAGTAATGTTTTACTTTAATTAAGTAGTTTGTTTGGAAACCGATTTATTTAAATTCTCTTTGATTATTTTTGCCAACATTGTTTGTAGACTGGTTGTTAGGTGACGGAGCTTAAAGTGCGACAGCATGAACGCTATACTATTCACACTGATTTACTGTGCCATGATAATTTGGCAATTTCATAACACTGCAGTAATACAGTGCTGCATAACTAAGATTCAGCGACTTGTCTAAATAGACTATATAGCCTTGGCAAATCCCTTTGCCCTGTCCTTGTCAAAGTTATTTTATGCATGTTTGTGTGATTTGCCCAGTAAAGATGTTTGTTCAGTATGTATCTGTTCACCTAAAGTTCATTGAACAAAAAAGTAATTGCATGGTTTTAAACATAAAGTGGAACTGAACACAAAAAGTGAAGTGCTAATTCTAAAACTCTATAGAAGGAACATCTAATTATAGATTTAAAATGTATAAATTTGGTTTACATCAGTTCTTTAAACTCAGCCTCTGACTAAGATGTCATGTTTGTCTCAGAGAGGAGAAACTATTTTATGTGTGAGGTTAAAACTATATATATATATATATATATATATATATATATATATATATATATATATATATATATATATATATATATATATAATTTTCTATTGTGATTTGTCTTTAAAAAAAAAGCTGCTATTTTACACCTATAGCAATTTTCCCCTAGCTGACTGATTTTTACCTGCTGGCTGGAATTGTTACATTGCTATGAATTAAGAATTATGATGCAACTGGGCGTTGAGTGACATTGATATTGTGATTATTTCTCATAAATTTCACAATTTAACAGATGCACCAAATGTCTACAGCCATACTTTCCCTATTGCCATAAACAATGATGTCATGACTAGATTTACCCTGTTGCAAAGGGTGGCTCAAATCAATGTGTGTGTGTGTATAATAAAATATATATGGCATTTAATTTAGATATTTAAATCATTTTACATTTTATTACACATTTTACATATTTTCTTTATGAACGCTATCCACGTGTGACATGTACACTATAATATGCTTTTATGGTATGCGTCCTAAACTTTATAAATGCCAGAAATCTATAAATATGTACCTGGTATTCCTACTAGGTAAGCTATCGATTTAAACCCAATTTTAAGTAGTAGATAAACTGACCATGTTTGGGGCGATCCTACCAATTGGCAAGCACAGACAGGATCACCATCCATTATAGTCATACATGGGGTAGTCAAATCAAACAAGATCAGATTGGTTCTTGGTGTGGGAAGCTTTCCTGCTTAATTGTATCCTAAAATTGTGGTCCACACACACCAGCAGCAATATCCTTCTGATGGTTTACTAACATGCTCCATAATGATCCAATCAAAGTAGTCTTGTGAAATTGGGCCTGATGTTGCCATGATCTGTCGGAAAGAAAGCAAACACAACAGGCTACAATAAGACTAAATGGATAAATATGCTGTCAGTAGGCTCTTTACCTGCACTGTACTTTTAAAAGAACCATTGCAATTACTGTTTGTTTGGTTTTTTTGTTTGGTTTTTTACTTTCCTCCATCATTTGGAAATGGATATTAAAAAATATTTTGTGGGTTTTGTCCAGCAGTTAATGGCACGCTAATCCTGTTATTGCTTTATTTTGTGATTTCTTGGGGAATATGTAGAGATTAATGTAATATATGCTTATTATTCAACTTTACTGATCTATGAGCTCTACAAAGCAATCTAACACTTTAATAAAAGATTGGTAGAACACCATTATTTGTCTCTCCCCCTGTATCTAACAAAGCATTCCTGTTAACCTTGTTCATGTGGGTTAATTCCTCTGTAATACAGTAATCTGCAGTGGGCATGAGGCACTGTATGGCTCTGCAGACGAGTATGGCCACAGTCTGGAGGTCCATGAAAATGACAGAGCAGGATAACAGGTGGGCACCTCAGCTACCCACTGGCAGTTTTGCAATGCATTTCTAACGTTTGTTAATACATATGTAGAGGGACCCCGCACTGTAAATCATTGTTTGTAGTTTGCAGTAGCATTTTTCGGAACGCTACCTATTTCACTCTCCTTCGTCAACACATTGGAAATCATAGAAACGATAGTAATATGCATATCTGATGCAAGTTGAATGGGCTTTCATGATGTATTGTTCCTAGCGTCTAGCATCTGCCAACCATAAGTTTGCCCATAGCCTGTGCAGAAAGATGGACTAAAACTGTTAGAACAAGCGTTGGGCACAATCAAGCATACTCTTTGAGGTTACAGTGCCCTTAAGTACCAGCCTGATCATCATACCTACATATGCATGTAAGGATGTATTTTTTCATTGAAATATGATATTCATATGGCCAAACACTTGGTCCACCTTTTGATAGCTACTTTATGCTTATAACTTTATCTTCCTTTTCCTCATACTATTACTATTTGCTTCTGCTCTTCAGAGTCTATTAGCTGTTTATAATACACAAGTGTTAACATGCAGTCATGTGAAAAAAATTAACAATAATTTAGCCCTCACCATGTTCTAAAACTTGTTAAATCTACTCTTGTGACAAATACAGATTTCATGTCATTTTTTTCCAACAACAAAAAGCTGACGTGAACATGCACTGTGAGAAAATGTAAGTACACCCTTTGGTTCAGTAGCAATAACTTGAAGTAATTGGTTTCTCAAGAAGCTTGTTCGTTTTTACATCATAGTTGTGCGTTTGGCTAACTACTACTACTTACAATACTGCTTCAGTTTATTGATATTCAAGGGCTTGTTTATGCACAGTGCTGAAGATATCAATGGGATTGAGTTCTTGACTCTATCAAGGCCTTTCCATACTTATTATTGTGTTGTAGATTTGCAGGTGAGCTTTGGATTGTCCCCTTTCATGATCCGCTTTAGTTGGGCAGATGTTATCACATTTTCCTCTAGATTAATCTGGTGTAACAGAGTGTTTGGTGGCATCCAGGTACTGTGGCTGAAATTCAAGCCAAATTCACCCATCCACCCATGCTTGGTGGTTGGTGGAAAGTTCTTGTGCTGATGCACTGTATTTTTGCCAAACGTGGCATTGTGCATTTAGACCAAACAATTCCACTTTGCTCTCATCTCTCCAGAGGACAGTGTTCCAGAAGTCTCAGCCTGCCAAGTTGCATTTGAACGGAAAGCAAGTCTTATGTATGTTTTGGAGAAAAGGGACTTTACTTGGCCAGTCTTTTTTTTGATTGACTAATGATTTTTTTTTTTAACATATAAACTGACTTTTAGATCCCTGAATCTAACTTGGGATCTTTGTGATTGTTCATATGGTAGGCTCTTTTGGGTGAATTTACTGGGATGCCCAAGTCTGTGGATCTTTGAAACTGTCTACAATGTTCTCAATTTGTAAATAATCTTTCACTGTAGAATGGACCTCCAAACTCTTTGGAAATGGTCTTTGCTGACTGATGAGCCTCTAATTACTTCTTTGAGATTATTGCAGATTAGAATTATCAAATGTTAGGATTTGGTGACCACTAGATGATTGCTAATTATGTCCTGAAATGTAAAACTCAGTTTTGAAAGAGGGTGAACTCATGTAACTATCTGTATAAACATTGAGCTCAATCTGACAGGATCTTAAGCAGATGAAAAGTGCTGAAAATTCAGTGTTAAGGAACACTTAATTTATTATAAGATATAATGCATCCCTTACTGTAAATTATATGAATATTATAAGTCACCTGGCTTGTATAAAAATCACCCGGCCTGGGACCTCTTGCCTTTAAATGGCAGGGAGCTGCTACAGATGGACACTAAATACTGTTGGTGTGCAGCTTAATGCTTTGAATTCAGATGAACTTTTCATGAGCCCATGCTTTGAGGTGTGGCCTAGTATATAAGCAGAACCACAGCATGTAAAAGGTATTGCTGATCCCTATAAAGAATGTACACACAAGCATTAACACTGAATGGGCCGTGAACACCGTAAGCATTTTTATGGCTGTCCAGATTTCACTGTGTATGATAGCTTGTGCTGCAAGTTACTTGTAAACTTTCTGTACATCTATTTTGTCAATTTTTATTTAAATGGTATTTCTTCCTATAAAATAACAACGGCTTCGCTGCTATAAAACAGGAGTTCTTTTATTAAAGATGGGCATAGTACAATCATTACCCTGTGCAGTACTCAGGTGACATATACCATGATCTCCTATACTGCTAAACAGATATCTCTTCAGTGTTAATTGTGAATACTGTTATAACATTATGGGGATGACTCAAATAATTTTTTTTATTCTGTGTAGAGTATATTTAGTCTTTTATGGTTTATACACCAAGCTTAACTAATTCCTTTACAGACAGCTTTCCATTTGTGTGAGCGGTTCGCTGGCAGTCTTCACCAGCAAACTTTTCTCAACACTCCCAAGAGCTTGCCCTAATCTCAGACTGTGAGATTGTTTGCATTACAATTCCCCCATATTTTACATTTCTTTACATTTTTATTACTGTAACACTTGACTGTCATTATCTAATATCTTCATAATACTTCCCTGTTCCAGATGTTGCAATATCTGCTTCCAGCAATGTCCCTTCACTCCTAGGTTGGGTATAACTCACAACCTACTTCTTTAAAATAAGTGAGCAGCATGTGTTTTGTTTTGTTTTTCAGGCATCCTGTGTAAATTTTAGATAAATATTACCTTATTACCCATTATGCTTTCTTTGCCTTATTTTTGTAAACTTCATGTAATTGGAAAGATAAGATATTCAAAACTGGTTCTGTACTTTTTTTTTTTTTTTGCTAATGTGAATATTGCATTATGTAGACACAGAAGTCCTGTGTCTGCTTCTGTGGCTTAGACATAACCCATGACGTGAATCCTTCTGAAACTGCCTGTTTGGCCTGTCTTACAGTACAAATCAATGGGTTTCTTTGACTTTTAATGTTAGCTGTAACATCAGTACACTTTTGTAAATGAGGAAGAACCATTAGACTAGGTAGCTGTGTTCTATACTTAGCCTTTAGGATGCAATAATCTGTCCGCCAGCTCTGTGCTTATATACAAGTATTTGCAAATGGGTTTTCAGTGTATTTAATTTAAATATGATTTGAGTAGTGCAGCTGGGATCATTGTTGATGGTAACTGTTAATTTTGTAAATTTTAATTCTTTCTATTGCTCCCAAAGCAATTCCCTTTCACACATACCCACCCTCGGACTAGTTTTTGTCGAAAGTCCATTAACTTATCAGTATGTTTTTGGACGGGAAATCGGAGTACCCAGAGGAAACCGATATACACTACACACATGTGGCATGACCCCAGCTCTGCTAGGCAGCTGTGCTAAGCACCTATCTTGATACTTAGTCCCTCCTTACATTTGACTTTTTTAATTGTTTTTGTATATCAAGGCACAACTGTGTTAGCACCTCTTTGTAGACCTGTAAAAATCCCCAAAAGTTTATATTTCCAACTGTAAACCGTAACTGTAAAATACATAGTTCTATATGAACGTTCACTACAAGCTTGTTAATATGTAAGGTATTACCTCCCCTCTCCATTGGACAGATGAAGCTCTTCCCACATCTTTAGGACAGGATCTTAAGCAGATGAAAGTGCTACATTACTGTAGCATCTCTGGCCCTGCTCTTGTGTATGAACCAACCAATCCACACCATGCATTTCTGTGTATCCCCTGCGTTAGAGAAACACCTCCCTCCTAAAATGGCAATCTGCTGCAGGGGGTGTGGTAGGCATATTTAGTGAGTTGTAAACATTAGTTATTTTATGTTTATTTAGCTCTGTAACATGCACCGTTTGGCATATGTTACTCTTTAAAGAGGAAGTAAATGCACTATTTAAGTGTACCTCTTTCTAAGGCTTTAAAAAAAATATTACTGCCTGAGCAAAAGGTTAATTGCAATATATCATTCGTGAAAAAATAATCTGCCCCTCCCTTTTACTCTCTCCTTCATTCTATAATACCTTATGGATTATTTAAAGGGGAAGCCCACTTCCCCAATATTGCACCTGCAAGACATTACTAGCTGTATTGGTCCTGGTTTCAGGTATTGTTGGAATACCCTCTTGCTATAATGTGGGGGGCAGGTGCTGTACTTGCTCTTTACCTTGAAATTTTCATTTTTCCAAGGCTGTCATGTATGAATTAGAATCTGTGATACAATTTTGATGTTCTCATTCAGGGCCTGTGATGAAAGCTAGCAAATTTCCTGCAGTCTTCTATAGTCACAAAACCTCTGAGAAGTCTGCATATTCTTGCCAGTACATGACCTAATTACACACACTCTAATGACCATTTATTTTTATACCTACCCCAAACATTTGTTTACTTTTATAATATCTTGTAAAATGGTCTACACAGTTGCGTCTAAATTTACATTACACTCTGTGGACAGATTGGAAACTACAGATAAAAATGATACTCTTGTTCATATCCATGAATGCTGGTTGGCCATTTTCATTCAGGTAAACTGGCTTTAATGTACATTTGTCAGCTGATTGAACATGGACCAGAACTGTAGTCTTGTCTATGTGCAACAATATTTAAAGTTACAGATCATTCATAGTAAGCTGGCACCTTTGTACGTGAGTCTAAAGTGTAAAGTCATCGAGTCTTTCTGTTGGCTACATTGAACCTGATGTCCAGCATGAGCGTAGTGATAAGATTGCTGCCTAACTTGGTCACTTACATGAGTGGCATCAAGTTGAGTGGATGGATCACTTCTAATCAGCCCTTGTCTGTGGCTGGAAAGTGCTCGTACACACAGTCAGTTAGAAGTCATCTGTTGGCTTCCAGTCCACCTGGTTGTTGCCTAATAAGCATACAAACATAGGTTGAACAAAAACACACATGTTCAAAGTTTTTAAAAAACTCTAACCCCCTGTGGCACCCTTGACAATGTAGCACAGTCCTGTCCAACCTGCGGCCCTCCAGGTGTTGTGAAACTACAAGCCCCAGCATGCTTTGCCAGTAGACAACCAGTTGATAGCTGGAAGGGCATGCTGGGACTTGTAGTTTCACAACACCTGGAGGGCCGCAGGTTGGACAGGCCTGATGAAGCATAATGGGAGGATTAATTTTTTTATTTTTTTTTAAAGTATATTGATAATTAACCGGGTTTGCCACTTTTTTGTTGCCAGCATAAGATGGAGTAATTAGGATTTAATCTATTTGAATGGCCTGGTTCAGTAATGACACATTCCTTCAGAGAAATACTGGGGAACATTTTGTTGGTTGTAATTTAAGATCAGAGATGAGGAACCCTAGTTTAAGCTGCCAAACTGCGTATCTGCAGCTATCATCACATCAAATATAACACATCAAATATATTTTCCCATTGCAAAATCTGAATAGTGTATATTTAAATTAAACTTTAATCTTCCCTAATGCAGAAGCAACCCCCTCCCCTCCAAACACACACACACTATTAGCTGTTCTGTGTTGTTCACAAATTACTTGTTTGTCAAGTGGTTTCTTATATTCATTCTTGATGAGCATTCTTAACCAAAACAATATGCAGCTTCTGGAGTTGGAATTGTCTTTTGTAAAAACTCTTGGCTTGACTTTTAAAATCTTGCCTTTGTGTTTGCTGTGAAAGCCTTTGGAGTGATCGTACATTTTCCCTGTTCCTCTGGGAAATACCATGTTGACAAATTGTGTCCCGTAGTTTGTGCAGAACCCTTTTGTATGCCTTGTAAGTCCTGAGGTATTGTTTGTGGAATGTTTCGTTTCAACCTCTCTGGGTCAAAATGTTGTGTTCTGCTGTCTCTTGTCTGTCTCCTTAGTGATTTCTGTAAAGTAAACATTTTTAATGTACAGATTGTTATGCAGAAGATTCATTTAAATTGTATGTTGCCTATTGTCTACATTGAACTATGCTTATCAATCATCGCTGGAAGATAAAATATTAATGTTTTGTCAGTCCTGCCATTCTGTAATTTTAAAACCTTTAGCTTCAATGTTTAAGTATTTACCTTTCCTGTTTTAATAATCAAACCTATATAATAACTATACAATAGCATTAGTCTTAACATTCCACTATGGGAAATCAGCTGTAAACCTCTGCTCCTCTGTCTCCTGGCACTTGGCCTTAATGCAGATTTGGTCTTTGCTGGGTGCTTTGTGCACCTGTGACTTTCAGTGTCTATACAAGCCGGTGCTCAGTGTCTGTGATACTAGCCTGTCACAAACTGGTAAATTTAAGTTTACTGATGTGTCTTCCAAGATTTCATTGTCTTTTATACACCTCAGAATTTGTTGTACTTTGTTTTGGAGAAATATAACCTAGCATGTAATACAGCAAATCTGCTGCATTTGGCTTTATGCTTCTGGCCTGAAACACTTCCTGTACTGAGCTTTATCTCCAGAAGATTAGCTTGTGAATGTATTATTTCAAATAGTAATAGTATTGATCTATAGTTTTATAAAACCACAAGCTTCTTATTATTTATGCCTAGGTACACTTGTGTTAGAGTACATGTTGTCTACACATCAAAGCACATTAAATACACTAACATGTGAAAACGTACTGTGTAACTGCTGTGTTCAGTATTCACCTTTGTACATACCTGAATAACCTTCTGGGCACACATTAATATTTATGAGTATTAGAGTGTACACATTCCATGTACTGCTAGGAGCATGTACACTATTCTCCTGAGAAACTTGTATGTGTTAATAACACTGCATTGCAATTAAGTTTGTAGTCTCGCTATACACTTAGGGCTCATTCACACACATGCTCGGGGGGGAAATGTCTGAAAACTAATGTGCACTTTTGTGTTATGAGCGCTCTTCACGTATTGCTCTTTTACCAATGCAGCCTGTTGTAATGGAAGTCCAGGTAAACGCATGAGAAATGGGTTACGTAACGTTTTAAAAGCTACATAAAATTGAGAATGCAATTTTGGGAATGAGCCTATAAGAAACAGTTCAGTCTATTTTTTATTGTACTTCTCAGGCATTTCATGCCTAAAAAGTGGGTTAACAGTATATGGAGCAAGTGAGTATTTCCTTCCTCCACTGTTGGGTGGATGGGGTGGAGTCAGTGGTGTCATCACAAGGGAACAGGTTTCTAAACCTCCCTCACCATGGCTCCTACAGAAATGGCGGTATCCCAATTTGAAATAGTCGAGTCCCCCGCTATTTTACCACCTTCTAGAGACTACAGTGCATTTTCATCTTGTGTTATAAAGAAAGCAATAGTATGTTTGGAAAATACAAAGTTTTATTTGTTTTTTTCTGCAAAAAAAAAATGTGTTGGCACTGCACAGAAAAATGACTAATCTAGATTTGGAATGTGACCAGCAAAAGTGCTAAAATCTGCTCAGCACAAGGGTAAAAAAGCCTTGGCAATCAAGGGGTTAACATTGGCAAGTTTCCCAAAACTCAATATCGGGTACACTTTAAAATACATGTGAAAAAGGAAATATTTTTTTTGTATAATCAGATGGAAGGGGGTCGGTAGAGGAGTACCCTGGATGGGCCGCTTGTTGCCCACTGCTGATTTAGTCTGCTCTTGTGTGTAATGTCACAATGTGTTTGTAGTGCTATTTGTAGCTGACGTGTGTGTTCAACTAGGTTCAAGAGTGATGCGGGAACTGTAGTGGTTTTAGTTTCCGCAGGCACTGTACCATACTTCCAAGTTGCTTTTGTGTGTAAATTTTGGGGGAGTACAGAATTTGTTATCGATGGCTATATCTGTGTGCATGCTCAAGCTCTCTTCCTAACATATATTCGTTCTGCTGTGCACAGCCCTAAACAACCACTGCCTGTTATCTATCTTTAGTCCCGAACTCAACTTCAAGTTCTTGTAATAGATGGCTATATAAGTGGGATGGGAATATTTGTAACATCACATGGATAGCAAGTGGTCTCTCCAGAGCTATGTAAACTCTGTACCTGCTGAGTGTAAGTGAAAATTGCTTTGCTGTATTGTATCTAAAATACTGATGGAAAATATTATACATATTTTTGATTGTTGCAATGGTTTTTTTTTTGTGAGGATTCATTCACGTCTATCCCCTCATTATGTTCACGCATTTAATAAATGCATTTTAAAAAGGTGCCTTTCCTACAAGTGCATTCAACATTTAATGTTTAACATTTTACAATGCTGCCCAACCTATCTTATGCATTATATAGATAAATGTGCGACACCTGGGAAATTCTTCAAAATGTATCTTTTCTGTGATGCTTTTCCAAGCTCATGTGTGAAGAATAATTAGAGTAGCTAATAATAATGCAGAAAAAAAATGTACATTAAAGAATTTAATCCATTTATTTTCTAGATAATTATCTTGAACCATATAAATGGCATATGAAGCTGCTGGAACATGTATGCTTGACCATAAAATACAGCCGGTTTCTATATAAGAGGAGCTTCTCGAACAGAGCAGGCAGTGTGAGTGACAGGCTTGTAGCCCTGCTCTGCTGTGGTAGACTGGTTGGTTCATACATAGGGCAGCATCTGTTCTGTTACAGAAGTTCAAATGATGCCACTTGCAATGTTTTGATCTTAACCTTCCTTTTGGACACTGTCCTGAAGTTGTCCAAGTGCCTTCATCAGGGAAGAGGTAATATTTTCTTGCCTAAACACTCATTTTGTAATTATTATTTTTTTCGCTTTTATACTAATTGGTGAAATATGTAAAAAAAAACATGATATATTTAGCACAATATGTGTGTGAGCAGCTTTATCAACCAGTGTATAATTCTGTATTGACAACAAAGGGCTTATTCACAAGGTATTGCACAGCAAGGAAAGTCAAACAAAATTTAACTTTCATAATAAGCGTTTATCACTCGAATGTGTTTTTGTTTTAGCATATCACTTTAGCATTTCACTTTATAACCTTACTTCAGGTACAATAGTTCATTTTGTAAACTTTTGTTACCCATAGTTTGAAAAGTTCAGTGCTACAAAATACATTGTTTGTATCTGGGTGTGACAATTGACCCCAGGGGTACAGTACTGCACAGAATGTTAGCGCTGTGTGTAATTAATAAAGTAAGGGTTTTGTATACTCTCTTACTGCAGGCCTTATCTATTCTATTTATGTATTCCAAATCTATTTCCATATATGGTTCCATTCACATTCTTTAGTGGACTGTCATAACAAGGCCAAGCCTCATATCTGCTGGTTGGTAACACAGTAATTGTAACACGGTATTTGAGTCTGTTAATAAGTAAGTGGAAAACCACTTTAAGAGAACGCCTTATCTAGATGCTGCTGAGATGGTGTATTCTTCCTAGAAGCTAAGAAATGATCTCTGCTAGTTTCCATTCTTACTGTTTTCTTGCTTTTCATAGGCTCTTTGCTTTGGGTGAGGCCTTCGTAAAATAACCAGATTAGTGGAAAAGCCGAAATCCTCAGCTTTTTCCAGTCTGTAGCCTTCCTCCATGTTCTCCAAATTACTGCTTCCCAAAACTTGCATGTTTGCTATAATGAAAGAAGATTAAAGTTACTTTTAAGTTGTTCCTGTATAAAATGTTGTGTAACATTCCCATGTCTATGTAAATCTATTTGCAGCTGGCTTAATGAAAACATGCATTCATATGTGTATGGATATCTGTCAGACAGTTATGAAAAACTAACATTAATGGCTCCTTCACATCTATCTGCTGTTCATGCTCTTTTCAACCAGCGAACACCTTAAACAAAGATTAATAAAAAAAAAAATAGATTTGATGGGTCCATATGTGCTTGTTCCCACTATTAGTCGAAAATGTTATGGCTGCAATGAGCCTATTTTCCATATGTTAATGTGTGCTTAAAGCGTGCATACACTTCCATGCATTTTACCTTTTATCCACTATTCCAGTATGTGTAAATTAGGCCTACCGGTACAGCCTGAGTAATACTAATTGCAATGTATAGTCATTGCTACATACCATTCTTGAGAAATCTGATCTAGAACAGTGTACCTTTCTCCCCTGCTATAGCACCTTCTATATCTATTTCTAGCAGCTTTTGGTTTGCATTAATCTGTGGGCTGAAGATCATGTGACAATCTTATGTGATCTTACAGAGCCAAACAGAGCTGTTCAGGCTTTCTGTCTTCTAATGTGTCAAAGTTCCTCAGGAGCGCAGTGAGCATGTCCCTCAAATACTTAAATGTGCATAGTTAAACTTGTGTCCAGATGCGCATTTATATTTTTTGGGGGTTTATTTAATGCACTTTGACCCTTGCTCCTGAAGAGCACATTTGTTCACTTGACTGGGTTTCTTTTAAAAAAAAAAAAAATTATATATCTCCTCTGCTCCTCAGACTGGGAGAGTGGCGCTAGGCTTTGACATCATAGCCAATCGCCGCCCTCCCATCGTAACACTGACATGGCGGAGAAGCCGTCGGCTTCACAGGTAAGAAGCTGCTGGTTGCATCTAGATGCTAGTGGGCAGCCCTCGTTGTGGAGACAATACAAGCACTCGATGAGTGACAAGGTAGATGCCTTTGGCAACTGCCTGGGTTGGCCGAACAGTAACACTGAGCATCCAAGATTGTCTACTAACAAACTTAGCACTGGTTTCAGTTAAATGTAAATTTTTGTTTTATATCAGTTAATTGTTGTAAAAGGCTGATTTTGTATTCGTTCAGAAATGTAAGGGCCAAGTTTGAACTAGACTGTTATTGCTAGAACCGACAGATTCAGAGAGCGCAGTGTTACCTTACACACTTTTATCACCTAACTGCAGGCATAAGGATTTCAACCTTTTTTATATTTTTTAAAAGTCTGTAATGGGACAGATCCACATGCAGATTACTAGTATATTTATTTACACACAGAGAGAAAGTAGAGTTCAGTGTATTTTTCAAGCATGGTAAAGAAATGGCTTCCAAGTTCATTTGGTGTTTTTGGGGGGATTTTTATTTTTTGTTTTCTGTACATGTATCCAGTGAAGAGATGGGTATTGTAGCATAATCATGTAGAATTTATTATTTTGTAGAAACATTTATTATATTCAGGAATATAGTATCCTCTGATCCTTATTTATCATCTCCTTTTAGTTCTCATCTGTTCCAATAATCTTTAAAAGTAACCAGGTCGGTGTAATACATTGTTGTGTGTTTGTCTGTATAATGTGTGAACTATTGGCCTTAGAATCTGTATTGAAACGTATATTGCTCCGTACAGAGTGTCTGGAAAGAGCAGTCTTAAATGAGTAGTTTTCTTTGTCAAATGACACATTGTTGATGCTTGTATTATAGACCGTGACACATCCTGAAACTTTACTCTGTCATGTAAATTTGTGATCTTCCAGAAACTGTCCTGCCTCCCGTATCACCTGCATAGATATTTTGGATAACTTGAAAGAGGTTATACTCAACATCAAAGTATTTCTGAGCTGGGAAATGTGTTTGGATGTGATGTAATTGTTCCTGCTTAATGAGCTTTTTGTGTCTAGCCTGAAAAGTACATGTTTGATGTTATCTGCAAACATATACTATGCTTGGTGCACAGGCCAAATATTTAGTGGTTAGAACTGTAATCATTAAAAAAAAACTTCTGCAGGGCAATTTGTTTAGATAATGCTTCCTCATTTCACATGTATGCCATCATTTTATACTACCACCAACCTTTTTATAAGGGAAATAAAACTCCAGAGCACTTGTACAAGTACTGGTGTGTGTATAACTTCCACACTTGGCACAAAGTACTGGAAATGAGCAGAATGTTACAATCATGGATTCAGCCCAAGTAACTTCATTTCCTCTTCCCTTTTTGGGGGGACTTGGACTGTCGTTGACAGTGATGGCTTAAAGGTGGGCACAGGAGTGTGCTGAATACTTCTACCAGCTTATTTGTGTCTGCAGTGTGGAGTCACAGAATTAACCAATATCCAAACGTTGATTTGAAATGAGATTGAGCCTTTAGAGGTGGAATATTAACCCCTACACACCTTAAGGTCTGTAAAATTCATGGCAGTGCCATTATTTAGCATGGTTTCTCAAAGCTTCAAACTGAATCTGGCCATGTTCGCAAGGACTCCTCGCTCTCAATGAAAAAGAGTCTAGTGATGTGGGCAATAGCTTTGTCTTTCAATTCATGGCACCCAAATTGTTGCAAACAGTTTTTATAAATGGAAAAATGTATCATCAACTTTCACTGCAGTAACTGCTATATTTTGAGTGAGAAGAGATCTAAATGGTGCTCACTAAAATCAAAGGTGTTAATAAAAGTGTTTTCTGTTTTCCCGCAAGAATAAAATGGCACATACTTCTAAACATTTTTTGATCACAAATAGTCAAAATTACAGTAAACCACCAAAGAAGCATTTTATTAACATACATCTGAGAAATATATCCTGTTTTTGTGTGGAAGAATATAATTTGAGAAGACACAATTCTAGAGCTCTTTGATCCCATGGATAGCATAATTTACAAACCCTTCTAAATTTGGTAGTGTTTTGGTACTAAACATGCAGATTTAGTACAGTCACTTTGCAGTAAAGCAAAGAAAGGTAGAGGTCTTTGCCTTTTGGGCTTCTTCTCTTAGAATATTTAAATCAATTTTAACTGGGGTTATATGCACCTATATAATCTGGAGGATGGTTGGTATTGATTAAATTTGCATGCTTAAATATATAGACAATATCTCCAGGGAGTGTGTGTATTATACATATACACACAGTGATGTGCATGGTATCTATAGGACCATAACATACATATGAATAGACTAGAATAGTAGTTGGTGAGTATCCTATCTTCAAGAGCTTACTATCTAAAGTGACTGATGCAAGAAAGGCATATGTTTTTGTTTTTAAAAGAAGCATATATCCTACAATATTAAAAATGGAAATGCCTATGTTCCTCCTTTAAGCTATATAGGTCAACTATTACCAAGCTCTGTCATAGGATAATGATTGTGTTTGTAAATTGGTAAGAATAAAATATTTGGTTGCACAAGTTCATTGCTGCTTTGTGTGCCAATTCAATAACGGAAGGGGGATTGTAATAGAACGCAGTGTGTCATTTATAGTAATGCTACTTTCTATTGTGCATTTGGTTGTCACTAGGAAGTTTCTGCTATGGCTCAGATTAAAGTGCAGATGACACAATAGCACAGAATGCTGTCTATCCGGTTGCATTGTACTAATCCTTGTTGCTCTTTGACATGACACTGCCACACCTGTGCGCAGGATATCAGAGCTGAAGGCATTATACAAGCAAGTTTCATGCTGGTGATGCTGCATTAATCATCTTTTTCAAGCATTGTTTTCTTCTAATTGCACATAAGCATTTCTTATGTGAACACACACACTATATATCTATATATCATAGCAATCTGTGTCTACACTGGAGTGGTTAGCTCCTGATGTCTAATGGTCTATTAATGGCCACATACCTGCATTACCTGTCGCTCTCAAAATTATCCCCGATGTCCACTTTTAATCAGACCGATATGTAATCATTCTTGGACATGTTGGTAATTGTAGTTTCAAGATAATTGCCATTGGCCTGTGGTCAAAGGATCCTTTATAAGAACAGTCCCTAGTGAAACAGGAAGACACCTAGCAGGTCTACCCTTTTGTCAAATGCCTCATTCCTCACCTGGAACCAGCTTAAGATGGCATTTGCTCAGTGAAATGACTCGTTGTCCTGTTGGAAGTCGACATTAGGAGATGGTTGGACTGTTGCCATTAAGAGAAGCATGTGGTCAGCAGCAATACTCGGCTAGGCTGTGGCATTTAAATGATGCTCAATTGATATAAAAGGACCTAATGTGTGCTAAGAAAACATTCCCTACACCACCACCAGCCTGCATTGATGACACAAATGGATCCATAGATTCATGTTTATGCCAGCCGACCCTACCATCTGCATGTTGCAGCAGAAAACAATATCGGACCAGAAATGTTTTTACAATCTTCAACTGTCCTGTTTTGGTCAGCCTGTGCCATCAGTAGCCTTAGTTTTCTGTTCTTGAATGACAGGAGTGGAATTTGGTGTGTTCATCGGCTGGTCCATCCCATCTGCTTAATGGTTCGACATACTGTGCGATCAGAAATGCTGTTCTGCATACCACAGTAGTAACGCATGGTTATTTGAGTTACTATCTCCTTCACGCCGGTCTTAACCAGTCTGACCATTTTCCTCTGACCTTTCATTAACAATGCGTTTTTGGCCACAGTACTGCCACCCACTGGAGGATTTATTTATTTTTTGTTTGTTTGGCACACCATTCTCTGTAAACCTCAGATCAGCAGTTTCTGAAAAACCACCAGGTCTGGTACCAACAATCATCCCATGATCAAAGTCACGGATCACTTTTCTTCCCTATTCTGAACTACTGAACATCTTGGCAGTGTCTGTATGCTTTTATGCATTTAGTTGCTGCCACATAAATTTCTGATTTAGATATATTTGCATTAAGGGGCAGGTGTAACTAGTAAAGCTGCCACTGATTGGGGGAGACTAGTATGAAGCTGGTGCTGAATAAGGACATTCAGGTGGTGCTGGGCTGGGTACTTCAAGACCATGGGCCTTGGGTAATTCTTACTTCATGAATATCTTTAGTATATCCAGTGCTCTGTATAATGCTGCTATTAGAGTGCAGATGCTAAGAGCGGTAATATTAATGTTAATATTTTTACAATATAATACTCTGTACCTCATGTACATTGCAAAACTCTGGGACTTCTCCAGATCTATTGTATGTACGCATGAATCTGATCACCTGGCAAAGAGAAATACATTGGCCTATGATTAATGTCACGCAGCATGCCTTTTGCTGGAGGCCTGCCCCTCAAAAGGAATGCCACACACACTTTGTGAGCCAGAACTGATGGTGTGAGCTGGAAGTCCAATAGAATGCAACAAGCTTGGTGCTTGTAGTTGTATCGATCTGCATGCTACATCGCGTTCTATCTATGAACTGACTACACTAGCAGTAATTATTAATAAAGGACAGTTGGAATACCCGTGTAAAACACTTGGATTTCTGAATCTGGGTCGACATTTCCCTGTATTGAAACTGATTTTCCAGTTGCATGCTGCTTATTTGTTATAGGTGTATTCTGTACTGTAATTATAATAATGAACCCTTAATTTTCTGGCGCAGTCTCGACTGATTTGAGATCAGAATATATGTAAGATATGAGGCCTTTCTGAGACTTAATTCTAGACTTGTCATTAGTCTGCAGGTGAGGCCGTCTTTCATCTTACCATGAAAATCGCTAATTTGTAGGTATTGATAAAAATTATAATGATCTTGCTTAAACTCCAGGTTGTTAAAGATCCTCTTCTGTGACTGTTATTTACAGGCATAGTAAAAATAGTAATTTAATTATCCCTTCATAATAATTCCAACATTACAATTAAATTGTTACCTTACTGTGTGTAAAGGTCCAACCAGTTTATATAGGCTTAATTTAATGCATGCGATCAGTTAACCAATACTAATCCTGTTTAATTATACAGCTGTAGACACACCCTTACAATGGCTGCCTCTAATTGATTTGATATGTGCCATCTTCAACTTTTAAAGGATACGAAACACACACTTAATGCACAAGCGAAATACAGCATTTCTGTTGGTTACAGCCATCTCTGGAATTGGCTGCTTTAGTAATGTAATGCTCTTCCAGGCTGGAATCATACTATCTCGGACATATTATCTATTCAAAAGTTATACTTTTTTTTTTTTTTAACTTTGGCTACCTGGTAGTAACAGTACAGCTTAAGTGCTAAAATTCATGTTTACAACTGTAGTTTTATTTTGGTAATGTTTTAATATTTACTATTAAAGTAATAGATGTTCTTTCCATTTTAAAAACCAGCTAGTATATAGAATGCTATAGAGGTACGAGTGAGATTTTACTCCATCAATTCATTGCTGGAGTCCTGAGCATCTCGATTTCACCTATTGGGAACATGAAGGCTTTGTGCATGCTTTTACTGCAGTAGGATTTTTAAATTTAGTGACCAGACAGAAAGGAAGGCAGGATGTAATGCCCAGCAGGCAATGGAAAGATCTGAGCTGTGTGTCTGGTCCTCTAACTAGGAGGCCAGCGAATCTTGGGGCTTCAAAGCCGAGATCTAGGGATTCCTGTGGGAGGGACCATAACTCACAGGTATTTGGTGAATCAACATCTTTTTCAATATTGTGTTGGTAACGGACTGTTGTTAAATAGGCTTTACTTGTTTCCAGGCTGTTTAGTTTTTCAAATCTGTATGGCAGGTATGCAATAAATATGAAGCAAATTCTTCCTCATTGGTACAGAACTATATGGGGCATATACAACTAAGCGGGAAGTGCCTCTGGAACAGATCCAAAGGCACTCTGCGTTACCGCAACATTGCGTGTTTCCGTTCGCCACCATAGGGTTGCAAAGGGAAATCCGCAATGTTGTACCATATTAACACAAAAACTGTGCAGTCGAGATGTTCATCCGCTAAATGAATAGGCCCCTATATATATTATATAGAGCTGCTTTGCGCTCTGGCTGTATTCGGCGCCGCGCTCTGGCTGTATGCGGCGCCTATACTAGCAGTAATTATTCCTAAAGGACAGTTTGAATGGCAGTGTAAAATAATTTGATTTCTAAATCTGGGTTGACATTTCCCTTAATGGAAACTGATTTCCCAGTTACATGCATGCTATTTATTTGTCATAGGTGTATCCTGTACTGTAATTATAATAGTAATGAACCATCATTTTTCACCCACTCAACAGTTTGCATGACTAATATATGTGGTTTCTAGTGAAGGCATTGTGAGTCTGCTACTTCCAATAATGTAGTATAATGCACAAATCTGGACCTCCCCCTCATTCTGCACTGATATAACCACTTACACTCACAGAACAATAGGTGAGTGATGTATGAGGACATTCAGTGTCACAGAAGTGACTGTCTGAAGTCTTAAAGGGACATTTACTGGTACAATATTCGTTCTAAAACTAAATTCTACTTTATTAAGCAAGAATAGTTCTACAAATAGGTCATAGATTACTCAATGTCTGTGATCTGCCGTATTAAAAACTTCATTGAGTGCTGAACCGATATTCCAATATAAGAGCAGTGTATCCGTACACAAAGTACTAAGCACTGACCTCTCTGCTAGGGAGTTCGTATGCTCACTATTGGCTCAGCACACACAATGTCTGCCTCCACTGTTTGCAGGTAATGGGTATACCTTATAGACTGTCATCTTTCATGACAATATGGTCACATGAACACATGCATGTATCTGGATCTGACATTGAAACCCATTGTCGACGTACCCACTGGTGTTTCTACGTGCATTCTGGTTTCCTGAAAGCTGCTTACTCCATTCAGTACAAAAGTTAACACATTCGTGTCCATTTACATGCATTAAAAATAAGCTTGTAAAACACATAATTGAAATGCCACATGGTATATAACCCTAGTGTCTATATAGCTATAGTTTATTATTCCATCATGAATAGCTCCACAAAAACTACCTTCTGTATCAGACATCTCATTAGATGCTATTGTTTTCTAATGGTTTCCAAAGTTGTATCTGAATAAAACCAATAAAATGACAATTTGTAAATGGGGCATATTCAATTAGCTTTCGGATTCACGGTAACGCGCGTTACCGCGAAAAGTGCGGGTATTACGGTACCGCATTAACGCGGATTTTCGTTCGCAACCCTATGGTCTGCGAACGAAAATCCACGTTGTAGCGGTGCCGTGTATTACGTTTCGTGGCTGTTCCGGCGCGTTACCGCGAATCCGAAAGCTAATTGAATATGCCCCCATGTGTCTTGGTGGGTAATTTGTTGTACAGGCCATCCATGCATCTATGCTTGGAAAGCAGTGCCCACAAGCAACAGACAGGCACTAGCAGCCTAATTTACTATTGGGAGTAAATCTAACTTGAAGGTGCAATTTTTCTCCTTGGCAAGAACATGTTGCTCTATAGTGGTGGCACATTAAAAATGTGTACACAGATTTAGAGTTAGGAGGGGTGCGTTCCCCTCCCAACTTACAAATAACAGTGTAAAAATAAAGCTACTCTGTATGTGTGTGCTGCATGCAAAAGCAGAGGTATTTTCCTTGCATGCATGCAAAACAGTAGCATTTGCATTCCTTAATGTGTCCAGGTGCAAAACTCTCCTCCAGCCTAAGTTCTCTGGTGTTGCGGGTGTGACGAAGCAGAGAGTTCCCTGGAGACCAGTTATCAAAAGGCAAATAAGAAGCATCCAGAGAACCCTGGCATACAGTAATTATCTGTGTGTTTTTTATGTGTATTTTTATACATAGGCCTATATGTATTTATTTACATAGTTATAAATCTATATATACACTCGGTGCTTAATAGAGCTTACCCGCAGTCACGTGCAGGCAAATAGTATAGGAGTGCCACATTTGATATAAGCTTGCTGAAAATATACATATCTCTACCTTTACTCAGGGTTGTAATAGAATCTGAAGCAGAAGGAGCTGCCGTATTATACATACAAAAAGCTTGTTGAAATAAATTGGGAGAAATAAGCTTGAGAAAATTGTGAAGCAAAAATTTCCCCAATAGGTAGTGGGTGGGTACACAGCACCTGGTTGGACAGGAGCTATTGTCAGGTGCTGCCTACACTTCTCCTACCACCTTGAATAGCTAGGACAGGTCAAAAAGATGTTTGGATGCTGACAGTCAAAGGACGCCTCATGCGAGGTACCTAATGAATAAGTACCACTAGAAAGCATTTTTTTTATAATTTGATACGTTGACCATTTTTTGTTTTTGTTTTTTTATACCCAATGCGTTACTAAAAAGGCAGACATCTTCATACCTATAATCATAGGAAGATACAAGGAACTACATCAGGTAACATAAGATGATTAAATATTTTGAATGAAAGCTAAAACATCACAAAGGAAACTATACAGTGCACAGCCAGTTATAACATTCTAACTTTTACCAATAAACGACATATAGTGTTTTGTGACATTAAGCTCCTCAAGATAAATATTAAATGCCTAGTGCTGTAGTTGTCCATCTCTTAAAGAAATATATATACATACATACATACATACATGTTAACCCGTGCATGATACTCATGCATTCTAGTCAAATCAAGCTACTTAAGGTGTTAAAAAGGTTCTTGTTATGCATTTGGGCCATAGCCCAGGCCTCCTCAGGGGAAAAGCGTTACTTCCCGACGTAAGCGCCCTTTTTTAACGTGGTTTTGTCCACATGTCACCACCTCATCATTCTTCTCCATCACCTCATCCTTCATCTTCATCGCCACATCCTTAATCTCCATAGTCTTACTGTTCTAAAACCTCTCGATACACAACGTTTCTGCTAAACACCTTATCGCTGTGCTCAATCAGTCTTCCTTGAAGGGCAGTATTCATAACCTGCACTTTCACATCACTGCTTCTCGGTACTTGTGAAAATGCGACATACAATTGTCCATGACCAAACACAGGCTCTGGTAAATAAATACCCACACGGTCAAGAGTTTGAGCCCTTAACTGGTAAATTTAGCCTTTACTACCCCTCCCACGGGGGGAAGGGGGGATGATGGAAGTTAACTGACTTCACTATTATAATTTTTATATTGTCAGTATACCAAATTTCAGGTCAATTGGATGAGCCCTTTCTGAGAATAGTTTTTTCCACACACACTAACACACCCGCTAGGCTTATATATTAGAGATGGAGATATATATATATATATATATATATATATATATATATATATATATATATATATATATATATATATATATATATATATATATATATATATATATATAAATATATATATATAAATTTATTTTTTTTTATTTATTTTTTTTATGTTTGGGCTATAGGACCACTAGGAGCTCAATTAGCTGTTACCTTACAGAGGTGCATGCCTGGTAACCAGCTAGATCAGATTTGATTACATTTAGGTAAAGTTCCTCTTTACACATTTTGGAAATAGAGGTTTTTCACTTGTTTTCATAGTGTTGTTGGCATAGATGAGCATCCTGGCAGGTTAATTGGCTTGTAACAAAATGTACCCTTGTCTGTAGTTGTGTGGTAGGGAATTGGTCTGTAAATTCCAATCAGGCAGGGACTTATGTGAATGATTCAATATTGTCTGTAAAGTGCTACGTAATATAGTAACGCTATACTAATAAACTCTACTATTAACAATTATGGGGGCAGTTAGGAGATAAATATTTCTGCTTTTGATGGCTAAACTGTTGGTGACGGAGGGCGTCTCCTTGCACATCCTTACCATCTACCTGCTGGCTTTTTCTCCAGAATCAATGAAAGTATTTCTCAAAGGAGCAGCACGGTGGCGTAGTGGTTAGCACATCTGCCTTATAGCACTGGGGTCATGAGTTCAATTCCCGACCATGGCCTTATCTGTAAGGAGTTTGTATGTTCTCCCCGTGTTTGCGTGGGTTTCCTCCGGGTGCTCCGGTTTCCTCCCACACTCCAAAAAACATACTGGTAGGTTAATTGGCTGCTAACAAATTGACCCTAGTCTGTGTGTCTGTCTATGTCTGTGTGTGTGTGTGTGTTTATATTAGGGAATTTAGACTGTAAGCCCCAATGGGGCAGGGACTGATGTGAATGATTTCTCTGTACAGCGCTGCGGAATTAGTGGCGCTATATAAATAAATGATGATGATGATGATGATGAGTATTTCTCAAAGATAAATGTAGCAGTGCATGATCAGAGATACCTCTATGAAGGTCATTCAAAGTGATCTAAGGGACCAGACAAAGTAAATTACCCCAACAACCCTGCTTCCCTCGTTACTTGCATCTTGCAAAAAAAAAGGAAAGTCTTGACACCCCTGAGGGCAAACACTTCTCTGGACCAGGACACCATATGACAGATTTAAAAGTCCTACTACTGAAAGGTCTTTTTTAAAAATGACAGGGAGAGAAAAATCTGGGAATTTAAGCTGATAAGAGCATTCCAGCCATTGACACAAGGGCTCAATGTAACACCTGGATTTATGACCCACTACTTGGACACACTTCACACTCCACAGCAGTGACTCCAGATCTCTGAACTCATAGGACTTTACACTTTCATCCATAACGAGAACCTCAGTTTTATCACTTTAGCTTATCTTAATGATATACCCCCCTCTGTACAAATTTCTTGATGTAACAGCTCTTAAATGTTGTGGCTGTTTCTTAGTCATTCATTTGTAAAGATGCCTGATGAAGGGGCCTCTGTGCTCTGAAAGCAAGCAAATATAATATTTTTTTTTAGTTGGCTAATAAAGTTATCACTTTTTTGACACAAAAGTATTTAACATAATGTAGATTTTTCTTATTCAGCAATAATTTTTTTCAATTTTTTTGCTACTCGCATCTTGCAAACTGCTTCAGCCAGCGAAGTCCAGTGTCAACTGACCTGTTGCTCTCAGAGCCAGTAGGATAGATCTCGCACTGGGTTACTTGCACAGTAGATGGTACTGTGATGGAGGCAGGAGTATCACAGATCCACTTTTGCTGGTGCTCAAGACTTTTTGTGTAGCTGGGAACAGCATAGGCTATTTTCTATTGTGTACGCGTTATGCTTCATTAAAATTGGTTCTTGTTTTCAAAGTTTCCAGGGAATAAACAGGATTTCGGGGGCGGTGGGTTTGGCTTGGTGGAAATGGACTCCACCATCTCGCTTTGCAAATCTATGTGCTTTGGTTGTGATTGTTTACTGCCCAGAAGATATAAATGACAATGATGTGAATGAGTTCTCTGTACAGTGCTGCGGAATTAGTGACGCTATATAAATAGCTGATGATGATGATCTGTGGTGGAAAGTGTTTTATATTGTAGCAAGATCTTGCATTTATATTGTCCTAATACAGACACCATACACATAAGATGTTTTTATAAAGCATTCACCCTGTATGCAGATAACCCCCTGGTCAGAACTGGACTCAAGGCCACATACTGCCAATCGGCAATACTAACCACTGTGCCACTTGTTTATAGACTTTACTGCAAGTGTCTTATGAGTTTAGCTGTAGAAGTCTTGGCGAGACTATCTACATGCTGCTTTGTTTCTGATATCCTACTTTCCAAAATATATTCTGTAATTAAATAAAAGCTGAATGCTCTCTGCTGAGTAAGAGAACAAAACCAATACAGAAGCAAAGCAGCAGCGTTACTGTATACAAAATAAAAAGCAGTGTGAACCATAGACAATCCACTGGGCAGGATAGGCTGTATTTGTGGATTCTTCTGGTATAAACTGCCCCGTTCACAAGAGAGCTAAAAGTTTGATTACCTGTTGGTTTAATGTGGAGCAAAAGCTGCATACCATTCATGTGATGCTTGGGTGGTTACAACAGCCAGCACTTGGAAAAGAAAGTTTTATCTAATTTGGTAAATCTGCGCTATGCAAAATAGTGGGTGTGCTTCACATATCATCCCCAGTAAATGGTCTGCATAATATACACCCCAGAACCCAACTTATTTCATGCAACAGTGAGCAATACTGTGCCTACCAAGTTCAGCCTGTATTATTCAGTAATGGAACATTGTACCTACTGCAGCCCAGCATGTTCTATCCCAATGTAGCCATCTATTTATTTAGCGCCACTAATTACGCAGTGCTGTACAGAGAACGCACATCAGTCCTAGCCCCATTGGAGCATACAGTCTAATTTCCCTAACATACACATACATACAGAGAAAATAGGGTCAATTTGATAGCAGCCAATTAACCTGGTATGTTTTTGGAGTGTGGGAGGAAACCAGAGCACCCGGAGGAAACCCACACAAACACGGGGAGAACATACAAATGCCACACAGATAAGGCCATGGTCGGGAATTGAACTCATGACCCCAGTGTGTCACATCCTTCATGTGTGAAAGTGTCTTCATGTCCTTTATAATGGAAAAGTGATAAATTAGTACTTGGTACAAGAGGAGCAGATAATGCAGAGTGTTTGCTGCTGTTCTTATAGTTGAATGCATATTACACTGCAGTGTCTTTTATTACACTGCTCTAAACATTCTATTTTACTTTTCCCAAGTCCTTTAGAAGGCACTCATTAGCTGCTGAACGCGCTTCCATTCCAGGGACTTTACTTATGAGCTCTCTTGACCTGTAACTCGCTGCATTAGTTTAAAAAAAAATTCTTCTGTCGGCCGGGGCAGAAACTCTGTGTGCACAGTGCTTTTGTAGCAATCTCCATGGCACTAATTCACTAGTCTCCTGGCACTTAACCATATTTTTTATCTAGATGGGGATTCTTTTCTTTTTTGCTGTTTGATAGTTTCATGATAAAAGAACTGTGTTTCAGTGCTCCTCATGTGTAGTCACTTTTAGATAATGGGTTGCTAAGGATTATGGGATTTGCCTTTTGGCATATGGAATGCAGTTTTTTCGCTGTCAACCCCCCCCCCCCCCCCCTGAAAAATCAGCAAGTCGAAAGTAAATGCTTAATATTTAGCATGCAAACCATCAGTTTTTAATGTGCACTATAAATGGATTTCAAGTGTACATTTTTTTTTTTCTTGTCATTGTGATATAAATTGGTACAATTCTCTGGAATGAATACCTTGTACATTTTTAGATTATTAATAATTGCATTTATGACATTTTAGACAATAAGAAAATGGGGTGTATATAATAAAAAATTTACAATTCAGGAGAGGTTTAGACAGACTAAGGAACCAGCTTTAGACCTTGGAATTAATCTCAGGGACCACTTGGATCAATGGTAATAATAAATAAGACTGTAAATTATAGGCACTGAGGCTCCCTGGCTTTAACTAGCTCTGTTATGTAAGTTGCCCCTAAATTCTCTATCATGATTGTTTATATAAACTTGTAATAGTGATCTTTCTTGATTCTGTCATACCTGCTGTCTAGCACCAGTCTCTCTTATTGCCAGTTATTCTCATGTGCATTAAGATATAAATTGTATGCTTCATCTTTATAAATCGACCCTTTTATAGTACTCATGGTATCAAAGAGAACTCATTTATGAAAACTTGTTTATAGGGATCTGTAATGTATGCCATAGAAGCAAGTGAGACTGTTTTTTAATTTTCTAAAGTACACAGCTAGAATCAGGTTACTATGGGTTACAAACTGCCCCCTCCATTATGTGTATTGTATTTTTTTGGGGAGCGGGAGTTTGGTTTTGCTACAAATTGAACTGATACTTAAAATTAACTTATACTAGAGCAGCTCATTGGCTCCCATGTGAAAATGCTCACTGTCACTTTTGTTCTTCTTAGAACCATCGGGCTGATCCAGAAGAATTGTTCACCAAACTTGAGCGCATTGGAAAGGGGTCCTTCGGTGAAGTTTTTAAAGGAATTGATAACCGGACTCAGCATGTGGTTGCTATAAAAATCATTGACCTGGAAGAAGCAGAGGATGAAATAGAAGACATACAGCAAGAAATAACCGTGCTTAGTCAGTGTGACAGTCCCTATGTGACAAAGTACTACGGATCCTATCTAAAGGTACCTTTATAGGATATACCTATCTATATAAAGTTGCATGTACTACCTGTGCTACAGTATAACATTTCTCACAATAGGTGGTGTTTTTGTGATCACGAAGCACAAATGGTACTATTTATCTTGGAATGTGCACTGTTATGTAATGCAGCCATCAAAGCTTCCATCTGGTAATATTTACTTCATGAGGCCCACTCTATCAAACTAGCGATAGCAGAGTCCTGGTGATTGGGTTGAAAGGTCCCTGGTGCATTACACAAACATCAGAATGTGCACGCAGTTGTAGTTACAGTACCCCCTGCATCTGATTTCTCCTATAGCATAAACTAAACCAGTGTAACCATACTACATCATTGGATATATCTCTCTGTAGCATTTACTGAGTAGAACTATGGGCATTACTATGGCAGGGTGGATGTAGACACGACTGATTCTGTCATACGACTGGTTTATTTATTATAAATGTACAGTTTATTTACTTTGCATGGAGGGTGACTGTTTGGTTTAGGTATTCCCACAATAACACACAGAAGCACATACCCTTTGGTATATAGGGTTGAGCGGCTGAGTTTTCTTTTTCTGGGAGACCATTTATGTGGTCTTGGGTGAGCGTGCAACACATAGTGTGAATTGCCCCTCCTTTGTAGAACATGACCAGGTGTTAGCGTTGTATCATTTTGGGTTGGCCCAGACACAACCCCTTTCTTCTTTTCCTCCCTAAACATAGGGTTTCCCCACCTAGGTTAGAAGGTTACATTATGCAAGAGCACATGGAGCTGACCAAGGGGCAGGTCAGCATAACTAGATCCATCAGAAACACTTCACATTGCTGTGCAACCTGCTAGAGACCCCCAAAATGATGTGAAGCAAGTACAGGAGATATTATCCAGAATGCTTGTGACTTGGGCGTTTCTGGGGAAAGTCCTGAGCACTCTTTACAACCATTGTAGGAAGTGGCACTTGGTGTATGACATTGTCACCAGAAACCATTAGTTAATTTTCCCCTGGATTACAAGTAAAATATCCAATATCTGTATTTTTATATTTAAAAATAAAAAAGTTGGTATTTGAGATCGATGACCTCCTTGTTGTTAATCTCGCTATTTACCATTACTTCCTGACTAATCTAAATTGCTAAAAATTAGCAAAACGCTTCTGTCTAAAACATCAACTTAAAAAAAAAAATCATTGGCAAGAAAGTCACTGGTGCCCACTTCAGGCAACATATAAGATCAGAACTGGAACTGATAATGTATCCACACTTACTTCAGTGTCGGCTTTCATCCCTTTGTTATACAGAACTGTTCTGCTTACTGTACACTGGCGACTTCTGTCTGTCATTACATGACTTGGATCCATAAACTCTTCCAATACGGCCATCTATTCAATTTTAGATATAATTTGTCTGTTAGACAATAAATAATGCCCATTATAATGGGAATGTTTCTTTTTTTATTATCTGTGAGTACAGCATAGTTCTACACATATGTTGGGCATCTCCCAATTGGCTGGATCTCATGGTGAACCATTATTATTGTGGCTAATGCCACACTCTTAATGACCTGTGCACCAGCTCCTCATGTTCCACCAGGAACTATTATCTGAGCCAGTTTAGTTAGCTCTCAGTCAGTCTTGGTTATGGTATGTGTTTAGCTCCACTTTAAATACACCTAACAAGACCCTTTCTGAATAGCTAATGCTTTTTTTATACACCATACCCTTCAGAAATAATTGATTATTGGAATAATATACATTTCTTGTCAATGATTTCTAAAACTTTAAAGAGAAGCCTACTCTTGTATGAAATATTCAGTAAACCATGAGCTTTTACAATCTAGTGGGAAAGGGCAGACATGGGAGAGGAGGAGCAAGTGTGGTTTAGAGTGGAGATCGGGACAGTAACAAAGGTGTGTCCGTGTGAGTTGTTTAGGTGTAGGGTTCGCTCTAGTAAAGGCACAGTAACTTTGTGTAAGTGCACCAAAAAATAAATAGTAAACTGTTTTTAGTGAACAAGTGATGCACACACTTATAGGGTGCATTTAAACATCATGTGGTTTCTTATTGAAGACTTCAATGTACTTCTTCGAAGATATGAAACTTTCCAATGTAACCTGGGGGTTAAATGTATCAAGCTGTGAGTTTTAAAAGTGGAGATGTTGCCTAAAGCAACCAATCAGATTCTAGCTATCATTTTGAAGAATAGTCTTAGTAAATGATAAATAGAATCTGGTTGCTATAGGCAACATCTTCACTTTTCAAACCTGCCGGAAACTCACAGCTTAATACGTTTACCCCACTGGAGGGATTAGAATGCTCATGAAGAAGGTATCTTTATTATCCATCACAGAAAAATGGATTAAACCCATTTAATCTCTTTTCTGAAATAATTAAACCTAGCGCAGTGTCCTTTTTTTTAAAACCTAAATTGTCAAATGGTAATGCATTCACATATTGCAAATGATGTTGGGCCATCCGCGATAATGCAAAGTAGTGTGCAAGAGTCTCTGCCTTGGAATACCACTTCTGTGTGTTTTGTGTGAGAACACCTCAGTGTTTCTCTAGTAAAGAGGTTTTCAGAATGTTTCAAGATTTGCAGGCCGGGGGACAGTCTCGATATTGGGCGATGTAGGGGATTCCGCAAGTGAGTAGGGACACCGGTGAAATCTTGCAATAGTGTATGAGATGGTTATTAGACTGAACTAAAAATCCAGATGGGTAAGTTTGTTAACTTCCAACCTCTCAAGTGCACTCATATACCCAATTGGATTATCCACCAGTGTCCAAGCATTCAGATGTTCCCTTTAAACTCCTCTTGTTAGTCAATTGTACCCCTATTCTTACACCTCTGCTCCCCACTATTTCCCCTTTCTCTGTGTTCGCCCATTCTCTCTAGCATGTAAACTCACTCAAGCAGAGCCCTCCTAATGTTTACCTTACATTATTATGTAATTTTGCGGATTAAAATGATGTAAAGTTGTACTATGTACAGTGCTGCTGAACTCTTGTGGTGCCTTTATAAATAAAATATGATAGGATGTTGTAAAGAGGCAGCAGCACTGTATATGTAAGTCTCTGCACTGTGGCACTTATGTAGCTTTATCATTTATATTACTGCCGTTTAAAATATTTCCTGGATAAGACATTTAGGCTCAGGTTTTTCTTTTAATGCCCTTGAATTGATTTTCCTGCAGGAAGTCTGATGTATATGAGAAATAAAGCCTTCCCCCATGGTCAAGGCTGACTCTATAATCTCTTAAAGCTTTAACTCATCCCTAGAGTCATATATCCTAAATAAAACCCTCCCCTTTACCCCGTGAGTTAACTTTGATGGGGCCAAGCCCTGGACATGTGCTGTTGGTGAGTTACTCACCCCCTCTGGCACCTGTAACTGACAGCTAGGTGACACTAGTAAACCCCCCCCCCCCGGGTATTGGGTTGGTGTTGATGAACTTGTGAAAAATGTGCAAAAGTATTTGTTGTTAGTACCTCTCTTGTAGACAGCATCATAGTTTTAAAATCATCACATTAAGATTAATTTTGCACTTAACCTTGCTTTTCAGGGCACAAAACTATGGATTATTATGGAGTATTTAGGAGGAGGCTCTGCCTTAGACTTGGTGAGTACCAGGCAGATTGTGTCACTTTGTAAATGAGTTATTCCTGCGGAATCTGTTAAACCTTTTACTTTCTCTATACATTTGTTGGGACACAGATCGTGTGCATTCACCAACTGCTGCAGCAAATCTTAATTGGACATGTTCCTCGAAATTCTTATTTGTTTTATGGGCAGGAAAGTAAATGTGAAAAAAATACATGTTTTTTTTTTTATTTATTTTTTTATTTTATTTGTGGAAAGATATTTCTGTAGGAAACACTCTCTTTACACACAGCAGTCAGCCATGAGTGGAATGCAGTGGTCTCTTATCTTTTAGCCCCACCAGCTCCCTAAGTATGTTATTTGCTGTATGGAAGGTAAGTGCTGTGGATAGAGGTGGGGGGGTGTTTATGGCACACAAAAGCAGGTGAATTTATCTGGTAAACAAGAACAACGGTGGAGTTTCAAATTGACTGTTTTCTGTGTGTTGTAGCTGTTTTCAGTGAATGTGATGATAGCATTTCTGTACAAACTGTTATGTACATCTCCAGCCTCCTTTCCTTTCACCCCCCACCCACCCAATCAAACAACTGTCTCCTCACCTCCCCTCTGATAGCCAGGTCTTCCTCTTGTCTTAAAGACTTCTCCAGTCCTGCTCCCCCCACCCCTGAAATGTTCTCTCTCGATTTCCTCCCCCCCCAGCATCCAATGCTTTAAACACACCCTAAAAAATCACCTGTTCATCAAAGCCTACCATTTCACCGCCTAACCTCAACCCCCAGTTACTGGGAGAGGAGCTGCAAGTATAGGGCAAATCAATATCTCCTGCATGCCTTCCTACCCAAACTGAGGAACTGGTCTTGTTGTTGAACCTTGTGAAAGTGTGTGCAGAGTGCTAGGAGGCACACATTTTTGATGCCGATCTCCACTGACCAGCAGTCGCATACAGATTCCACATTCAAAATGAACCACATTTACTGTTGCATCACCTGAGTGCATATGGCAAGGGCAGCACTTGCAATGACTAGCACTGCGGAAAAGCTTCTTTTTGCTTTCCAGAAGAAGCTAATCTAGAAGGCTTACTAGAGGCACTTGTCTTCACATCAGCTTTGTTGTCTGTCGCCCAAAGAGTTAACGCAATCTCTGGCAGCAGTGATGTTTCTGCTGCGGACTGTGAAATCATTACCACCTTCTATCAGAGCTGAAACTGTCTCTACCAATTCCTCACTTGCAAGTAATTCCATTAAGACAGTGCTACGCCAATGAGCCGAGATCAAAAAGTGTCCCCCCTTCATCCAAGTCCCATCTGTCAAAAAAGTAAATAAAATAATTTGATAAGAGATTTTTTTAAGAGTAGTAGGAAAAGTTGCTAATATTACTCCTCATAATAGTAGTAAGAAAATTGTCCTAGATCTTATTAATCACTTATATCATTAACTGTTGAGGTAAAAAAACAATTTCCATCTCTTGCCGCTATTATCGATACGTCAATTACCTACAAAATCTGAGGCATCTAGATGTATTAAGTCATCTCTCTATACAACCTTTATACTTTTTTTTTTTTTCTCAGTCTGTCTATGGTTGTAGTGGTACAAGACAGTCCCAGTTGTTGAACAAATACGTCCCAAGTAGGAGCTTGTGGGAGCTACCCACATAACTCCTTTGTTTGACTGGGTTCTATACCACCCAAGTATTGCACATCTCATGTCATCCACGTCAAGTAGCCCACCATTATGTGTTACCCGCTAAATAAGCACAAGTCATCAGTTTAATATTTTCTTTCATTAACATACTGACACACACATGATACTAAGTATTTTACTTATCCTCACAAGATAACTTAGAGCATCTACATGGTACATAAAATCCTTATATGCAGTACATGTAATACATTAGTTTAGTAGGCAAGATGTTATAAGATAATACGAAGTCACTCTGTAATATTTGACCTTGGGTTAGTGCTGGATGGACACTAAAATGCCTAATTTTAATCCGTCCACATGCATGCATCATTATGATTGGCATATTAGAAGTCATGTCCCTCGCTCTGCATATAGTGGATGAACTATACTGTGACATGAAACACTGTGGAGCAATTAAAGCTTGAATTGACTGACTCTAATGTGACTAAATGAAGAAAAAGCATTTTGCTAAAGCTTTAATTTAATAAGACTTCTAAAGTGTGTATTCATTCATCTGAGACGGTGCCAACTCTGTTTATAGTGTGAAGCATGACGCTGGAAAAATATGGTTGTTCGGCTAACACATCCAACACCTATATGGGGGAGACATATGCTTGTATATACCAAAATACATATGTTAAACTGAATCCAAGCTACATTTGTTCCAAAATACCATATTGCTGAAGTTTGAACGGGAAACACTGCACACAAAGCAGCTTTTCAGCAGCTTAGGATTTCCATACCTTAAAAGCCATAGAGGTGCAGAACATAAGTGAGCTTGTTTGGCTTAAATAAGGAAGCTAGGAGACAGCCTTACACTGTTGTTCCATTAAGATCCTGCCAATTGCTCTTTTTAAGACTGGGGAGGAAACTAAATGAGGTTTATAGTTTGTTTACGGGCCCTCTCTTTTCCATGGGCTGGCCCGACATACCTGTGTGAAATAAAGAGGCTCTTTCACACCATGGCTGCCTTCAGTGTGTCACCATTTTTTTTTCCCTTTTGAATGAGCATGGCTGCAGTTTCCTGCCTTAAATAGAAGTAATTGGTTAGGTTTACTGAACTGTATTGAATACAAGCTTTCTTTATATGTGTTCACAGCATTCATAAACGCCAAAGAAGGCGAAGCATTGGGTCTGTCTATTTTTTTTATTTACCCACCTAACCCAGAAGTTGGCAGCTTGCAGCTGTTGACTTAACTGTTCATTACTGTGGTGCGCAGGCAGCTCTTCAGCTGCTGAACTGCAATTCACAGCAAACATCACAAATAGATAATATATTTTCATGCCAGGACTTTCTGGTTTCTGTTTCTTTAGCATTCAGTTCTCCAAATGAGTCTCAGTACAGCACCTAAAGTCTGACCCCCCCCCCTTACCCATCACAGCCAACCCCCTCCCCACCCCAGAAAACAAAAATGTAAAAAAAAAAAGTAGTTGCTATTCACTTATGTTTTTCTAGAATGTGTCCAAATGATGGAACAGTAATGGGCAACTTGCAGCGCCCAACCACCCGGCCTTAACCTGCAGCCCAACGCTCCTCCCTGCTTTGTCACATTTGTTTGTTCTAGCTTATAAGACTTGTTAAAAAATGACAGCTGGCATATTACAGATAGCTGTCTCTTTAAATGCATTCTGTAACTAATAATAGTGTGCTTCCCTTTTGAAGGTTGGAGGGCCATCAATGCGCCCCCTGAAGTGTATCTGGTTGCCTATCACTGCAGTACACTCATAAAACACTACAAATATAGAAATATCAGTGCAAAGTCCAAGAATTTATTACCCCTGGTCTTCCTGTATGAACTGATGATGTATTTATGCGAGATCTCTTCCTGTTTCACCCATATGACTTCAGAGCACTTGGAAATGGCTGGTCCAGAGAGCAATCTGGTTAATTATTACCTACACATAAATATTACGCTCTCTTTTCATCACATATAATATTAATGTGTGTGTTTGACAGTTTGTTCTCCTACTATATGCAGTTTCACTTCTCTAGTAACCTGTAAAAATATACAGCAACTGAGCCCGCTACCTTTGCAAGCAAATCTGATTTCTAATCCGTATTTGATCATTTAAACACAGTATTTGTGAGTAGGGCAATTATCTTCAGAATGTATTTATTAGTTATCACTTTAACCATTGGTCGGGCACAGCATACATCATTTTAGTAATGTTTCTTTCCCCCTTTCAGCTGCGTGTCGGGCCTTTTGATGAGTTCCAAATTGCGACTATGTTGAAAGAAATCTTGAAAGGTCTGGATTATCTGCACTCCGAGAATAAGATTCACAGGGACATCAAAGGTTGGCCCAAGTCTCTCTTTATGATCCGCTTACCTCCTGACTGCAGCCAGGGAAGCACTCCATCTCACGTTGTCTTGTTTTACAGCTGCCAATGTCCTGCTTTCTGAGCAAGGAGATGTAAAACTAGCTGACTTCGGTGTAGCTGGACAGCTGACCGATACACAGATTAAAAGAAATACATTTGTAGGGACACCTTTTTGGATGGCGCCTGAAGTCATACAGCAGTCTGCTTATGACTCTAAGGTAAGAATGATATTTGAGATCTACTTTTTGCTTTCATGACGGTAAGCAAGAAATTAAATGTTTCCACAAAAATGCCTGTATAACACTTTATAGGCTGCTGTTTGGGAGATTACTTTGTGACCTTTTTAAAGGCATATCTGTGGGTACTTTCCATGAATATTCTGGACAGCATTGCTTTTCAGTGTCTGTCCAAAGCCAGCCAACTTTGCCTAGCAACCATCACCGCAAAATAACCCATCATGTAATGGGTTATAGGGATCATATACACAGTTTATGTCCGTGATGAAGTTATCACCCGATAAATATTGTTTGGGGGGTTTGCCCACTGATGCTGGATTTCCTGTGTTCCCTTTTCATTGGTTTATTTCCACTTGATGTCACCGCTTAAATAATGGGACAGTATTGCACTGGGTCACTAATGTGTATATTGGCCATAAGTTCTTCCTTCCCATCTATAAATGTCACTTAGTAGGTTCTAACGTATCAGGAGTGCCAAGGGTTCTGCTAAGGTTGTACATGATCTGCTGGAGTTATTAAAGCTTGATTAAATGTTTTTTTTTATAATCAAATTATTACTTTGCCTTTTCTTTATAGCTTCCTTGCATGACTTTCAGCCATGCTTTTATATAATCGGGGAGAACGGTTTATTGTCATTGCCGTGGATATGTCAAAGCTTTGTAATGTATACAAATGTATACAGTGTATAAGACAGATCTGTGTTGTATCTCGGGGAACAAGTTTGCCTGATGTGAATAGATTGCTGAAAAGGCGATGTATTTAGGAAAAGCTGCTTTAAAGAAATCTGTTTATCATACTTAGGAGATTTTATTGTTTGTAAGTTATTAGAGTATATTTTGCAACAATTTCCCTGCTAATTAGTGTTTCTGGATTTTGTGTTTTTATGAAGGCTTCTTACACACTAGGTGAAATTGATTTCACATCCAGTACATCCACCTCACTACAGTAAAACAATTGTCCTTGCCTAGTGCGTATGAGACCATACTCTTACTCCTGGCATACATTTACAAAGCCCTCAAAATTTTCTTTTTTATTTTGCCTATTTTGGGGACAGTATATGACTAATATTAAAATTAGCCATGTGTAAGCTGTTCCTGGCTATTCAGATGACATATAATCTCTGTTTTAGTCAGTCACTGAAGGGTTTCTTCAGGCGTTTTCAGAGGGAGCAGCGTGCTTAGACAGTTCCCTTAAGACAATAGAATTATACATTGGGCATGGTAGTAATTATTGTGTTGTGTCTCTGGTTGTTTTGCTATGGCTTTGTGGTCTCCCTGTGTAATAGAACACTACTTTTGTGTATGATGTATTTAGTCAGACTGACAATCAGATAAAGGGGATGATTTACCTATGCTGCTTGAGGAAATAACTTTGTTTGCTACTGTATGACTGCATTTGATAAGTAAATGTTGGTGTTGCAGGCCAAAGTTGTTTGATGTTTTTCTTATGAAAAGTGGCAATCCCACATAGGAATTTTTTGGGGTCCTTAAAAAGTTAAGTACCTTTTTTTTTGTTTTTTTGTATCTTATCTTTTTATGTATCTCATAAACTTTTCTTACATCCTCCTACTACAAATCGTTATCTCCTTTTGAAAATCACTTTTTAGAGGGGTACCAAGTAGGGCTGTCAGACACAGGCCAACACACTGTCAGTATGTCAGGTGGTGCAAAGGGGGGAAGGCCATCAGAGAAGCTCAGAGGGTCATGCCAAAGCGCCTCTGCTCACTACATCATGTCATGTTACTGTTGTCATGGTAATCGCATGACGCTGATAATTCTTTAGATTTTGCACAATCATGAAGGCCAGTCTGAAGAGAGAAAGCCAAGGGTATAAGTTAACTAACCAAACTACTTTTTATAATGATTTTATAAAATTAGCTAGTTTTTTTTTTTTCTATGTTTATGGTTTTGTTTTCATGGGATTGTTGCTTTAATTTAAGTTAACTTATTGTTTGTAGCAAAACTGGTCTGTAAATGGGACAGCTTAGTGCATGTTATGTGCACTTACAGAAAACATACATTTTTCAATATGTGTAGACTTTCATATTGCTTGATCCTCTCGCTGATGGGTAAATCTGTTGTCTGCATGCATTCGAGACACTGACTTTGCAGGCTAAAAATGCAGCTTATCAGTTCACTGGAAATCAGAAACCATCACTTGAGGCACAAAGAAAAATTTAATTTTTTAGCCTGTGTTCTCAGAAAACCAGTAACGTTACTAGACCTTGGGAAGCGATAGGCTGCATTGCCCCAGTGATATCATGAATGCCTAGTGTTTTATAATAAAGGCTTATTATGCTAAGTGTCAGATTATTTTCTTGGCTTTACCAAACAATAGCATTTTAAATAATGCTCATGTAACAGGGCAGCATGCTTGCTTTACTCAGAGGCCCTTTATTTAAGAAAAGATCAGTTTAAATGATCATATTTCTCTAAATTAATCATTTTGATGCATTTTTAAACTTGTTTTATCGCATTGCATCATATAATAATTTTATGGCAGAAACACTGTTGATCATCTTTGAAGCTCAGAATGGACGTGTCTTGTATTAAAAAACAGTGCGTGCAGCAAATTGGGAGGGACACATGGATCAAAGATTACATTGTACACGTAAACATGGCTAAATATGCAACAAGAGTGAGATCTATAGTGCTTTCATTTAAATATTTAAATATGTATTGTGGTTATAGCCACTGACTTCTTGTGCCTAAAGTGAAACTAAAACCCACCCGAAAAGAAAATACTTTGATAGAGTAGACCGTCCTAAATAGATACCTCATACATGGCGTTTGTGCTTTTATTGTCAGCGTTTTAGGGACCATTGTGAAGTGAACCTGTCATTTGAAATTGTAAATTCCCCTGCTCAATTATATTGCCCATCTTCCTATCTCTCTTGGTTCCATCCTATTTCATATCCCCATATAGTTCTAACACTCACTGCGCGTTTGTATGACATTGTTCAGTGTGCCTTGTGCTAAGGAAAGTGGTTGTAAACCCCACTAGGGCAGGCACTGACTGATTATTCTCTATACAGTGGTGGGCAACAGGCAGCCTGCCAAGCCTTCACCTGCGGCCCACCAGCCAGCTTTTCCCGATCATATTCTATGCTTTGTAATAAGCCACGAATGAGGCTTCTGCGTTGACGTCGTCTTCACAGTGCTGGAAGGTCACGCGGCACACCCGCATGCGGCCCTCCAGGTAAGCCAAGTTGCCCCCCTCTGCTTTATGCAGTGCTGGGTAGCATATCAGTGCTGTATAAAGAACAATAACTGAAGCTTATGTACACTTGAGGTTATTCATTACCACCACTAGAGGCAGCATTCCCTTCCCAACTCATGGCAGAATAGCTATATTGAACCTAATATAGGCTCATCTGCCATCCTACACTACATGGGCAGGGCAAGAAGAACAGATATTTACTAAACACATTGCAAATCCATCTACAAACCTCCTGTAGTGATCAGACCAGAGGTCAAATGCGGTGTGTTAAATTCCACAACTCCAGAATATATCCAACAAGTTTCTGGTCTGAGCAAGTCTAGATAATCTCCCGTTCACATACAGCCAATCCTAGTAAAAGTGTGCTGAGACGGGAGGATCATTAAAAAATGACTTTGTATGTTCTGTTGTATGTATGGCCAGAGTTCTTTATATTCAATACACTGGGTCACAGCACTGCTCGACTCTCTGCACTTTAAATGTATTTATAGCATTTTGTTATCCCTGGACAATGAAAATCACTTGGTATAGTGATCTAAATACATGGCTAGATAGCTCTGATGGCAGATTGAAAGATAAAGCAGTGCCTTTAGTAACTGAGGATGGGAAGAAATATTACAGATAAGCTACTCTGACTGAAAAGCCCTATTTTAAAGGCACTCTAAACCTATCTATACCCCCTTTCTATTAAATATTTATAGATAAATAATATGCTTATTATAAAACTTTATTTTCTGTAAAAGTGTTACTAGTGTCATTCTATTTATGATAAAACCCTTTCCTCCGATCATAGCTCTCCGGTCAGTCTTGTTTCACACAAGATGGTCCTCACAATATTCTAGTTTTGGTGACCAGGGTTGGGTGTGACATAAGGCAGGATATGCTGTCAGTGTGTGGTGGCCAGGACCTGGAATACTGAAGATATGATCATGTAAATATGGGGCAGGTACAACGTATCCATCTAGCATTTATAAAAACTTTGCGTACAGTTTCTACACTTGTCATATTGATATCACTAGACAAAACAGTCCAACATTGTCAGAATGTTCTTAGAACTGGTTGATTGTAATTGGCACTAAAAGGAAGCATGCGGTGTCCTATTGTGCACTAATCTACTATCAAGTCTCATGAATGGGTGTCCCAGTTTACGGTTTCAGAATTCTGGGCGCCCAAACTGACGACAAACAGTTATTTCATAGGGCCTGAGAGCGGCATAGCTTTGTGTGTCAATAGGTGAGCAGGTCATAAGAATGTTTGATATACACCCAATATTGAAAAGGTTAATGTTATGTACAGTCTTATAACAAACATGTCGTGTAAAAACTGTATTCTCCTTGGTGCATACATGTTATAGACTTGGCATCTCAGAAGTCATGACATGTTGTCTAATCTTGTATTTGTACTTTTAGGCTGACATTTGGTCTTTGGGAATAACTGCAATCGAATTAGCTAAAGGTGAACCACCAAACTCCGATATGCACCCAATGAGGGTCCTGTTTCTCATCCCTAAAAATAACCCACCCACTTTAACAGGAGATTTTACCAAACCATTCAAAGAGTTTATTGATGCTTGCTTAAACAAAGATCCATCATTTGTAAGTAATTTTTTTTTCTTAAAAAAGAAAAGTCTAGTAAATGAACTGCTGTGGTTGGATTTGTGACCTTAAATCATTGATATTGCATATACAGAAGCTATTTTTAAGGCTGTTTCACAAAATAAGCTTGTACTGAATACATTTTACTAATGAGGTCTAAAGGACAAAACCAAGAATTTGTTTTGGTTTATAAAGTGTGACTTATAATGCACTGTTCAGTGTCCACCGCCTAAGTCCCAGTGCAGATCTCTTAGAATGTAAAATGTGATTAAACAAAAGCAAATCCAATTGGAAAAGCCCTGAAGCTGCAATATGTGGCTTCAGATTTCTAAAGGCAAAAAAAAGGTTCAAGTACAAAGCAGTTAACTCGCTATGAGATGATGATTAGTACCGCTTTATATAGCGCAAAGAAATTACAAAGAGCTTTACAGAGATTGTGTAATCCTTCACAGCAGTCCCTATCCATATGGAACTGTTTCAATTATTTGTGTTTGAGCTAGTTACTTTGGATGTTGTGTAATTATAAAAATGTTTAAGCATTTTTCTACGTATATCTCCACTCTAAGCCACACTTGCTCCTCTTGTTTTAGCTGTGTCCTCTTCACTTAGAACGTAAGCTCTTTAATGAGCAAGGTCCTCTATACCCTTTGTTTTCATGTCTGTGTTTATTTTGTCTGTCTTGTTTTATGTATGTCCTTCTTCTTTCCCGACTGTACGGCACTGCGGAACACTGTGACTCCTTACAAATCTACAATAATAATATGTGTGTTTTCCCAGAGACCTACAGCCAAAGAACTTCTAAAGCACAAGTTTATTGTGAAAAATGCCAAGAGGACATCTTACCTAACAGAGTTGATTGACAGGTTTAAGCGCTGGAAGGCTGAGGGGCACAGTGACTCTGGTTCTGACGATTCAGATACGTAAGTGTTGGCTCATTTGAATGACAACAATTCCCATTCTAACGTTACTGCCCGTTGCTTCGCTAAACTGTAATCCCTGCTGGCATAACTATCGAATTTTCTCTGGCTGCACTCCACTACCAGAGGGCTATAGGTGTAGATTCTGGACATCCAGTTGTTTCCCCACAGGCCGATTTCTACGAGATTGTTTTTTTTGCAGGAGGATCCTCTTCATCATCATCATTTATTTAGCGCCAACATATTCCGTAGCGCTTTACAATTGGGGACAAGCATAATAAACTAATAAACAAACTGGGTAAAATAGACAGAGGTGAGAAGGCCCTGCTCGCAAGCTTACAATCTATGAGACAATGGGAGTTTGACACATGAGATTAAGTCTACATTTTGCATTTTGGCCCAGCCAGGCTGCAAAGGTAAAAGTGACTCATAGGCTAAATGATCCTGTCACACAACAATGTTGGTCAGGAGGTAGTTGTCTTGTGTGAAAATGTGTAACAGGTGGTAATAGGGTAAGGTAGTGAGGTTAAGAGGGTGGTTGAGGAATATTATAAGCTTGTCTGAAGAGGTAGGTTTTCAGAGATCGCTTGAAAGTTTGTAGACCAGAGGAGAGTCTCATTGTGCAAGGGAGAGAATTCCATAGAGGCGGATTCTCTTCCAGTGTCTGAGACTGCATTTCCCTGCTGGAAGTGGGGGAGACTTTTTTTGTTTTAAGAACAGCACTTGCAGCACCCTAGTGTCACTGACATCTAAGCCTGTGTCTTAGCATGTTCTCACATGCTGTAGTAGTAATAGTAAAATGTGAATACGTGTTTTCTGTCAAGATGATTGTGATGTACCAGTATTGCGTTTCAACTCGCTAGCGCACAAAGCTTTACATTTGCTCTAATCAATGATTTTTGGTATGTTGCGCGGGGGGGGGGGCTTTGACAGAAGACTGCGTATGTCGGCCCCTTGTATAGTCAGAATCTGGATGGGTTATCATTTACATACGGGTCATTAAACACATTTTATCACCCCCTCAAGAGAAATAAAAGCCCACATACAAGGTCAGCTTGTCATTTGCAGTGGTTTGTTTTTGTGTGAACAGCAAAAACAAGAGGTTGCTGGGGCAGCTGAAATGCTCCGGTTTGGCGGACCTTTATGTATTTAGGGACATAAAAGCACAAACAAACAACACTCGTAAACTGTGTTGTGTGCAGGAAAAAAAGCATGTAAATGTGATCACCCTTTTTCCACAGGGAGTCCAGTAACAAGGAGAACAATTCTCATCCCGAATGGAATTTCACCACAGTGCGGAAGAAACCAGATGCAAAGAAATTGCAGAACGGAACAGTAAGTGACCTATTACATCATCAGATGGCTTTTTACATTATTTCACCTGTGTAGAGCAAGCTTCCTGTAAGTGTGTATTCCCTATAAATACTTGTTTTGTGCTGTAGATGTCTACTTTTCTCATTGTGTTATTGCAATACTTAAAGGATCCTTATTTTCATCATGAAATTATACTTGCAGTCTTTTAATATTAGAGCATCAGTGGCGCACGCAGGGGGGGTTTCTGAGTCTCTAGAAACCCCCCCCCCTGCGCTAACTAAGTGGCCACTGTCCTATAAAGCAGCCGCGGCGCTGTCAAAGAAGCGTCCGAGGCGGTGCTGTATTGTATACAGCACTGCCGCAGACGCTTCTTAGACAGCGCCGCGGCTGCTGTATAGGACAGCGCTGGCGAAATGCAGCAGCTCTCTCTCGTGTTTTTTTTTCGGTCGGCAGGGAGAAACCTTCTCCCCCCCCCCCGACAATCCTCCGTGCGCCCCTGAGCATAGTCTGAAGGAAAGGGTGCCATAGACCCAATTAGGCATTATTTACATTTTCTAGCACACACTCCAATGCCCAACCAGACTATCCACCAGTCTTCAAGCCTTCGAACTTGCCCTCAAAACTCACCTTTTCGTTCAAGCTTACCATCCCTTTTAACTCTCCCGCTAATCATCCCTCATCTCCACTCCTCCATTCAGTTTCACCTCCTGTGTCTCTTCCCCTCCCCTTTAGAATGTAATCTCTCACAAGAGGATCCCTCTCCCCTTGTGTGTTCCTTACGTAATTGTCAGTTTGCTTGCTGTTATGTTTGTGTTTCACTTGTGTTCTCATGTAACTGTCATTTTAATGTAATAACCCCCGATGCATGGCGGACCCTAGTGACGCCTTAGGAATAAATTATAATAGTATATGAGGGGTGTATGACCTGTAGGAGGTGACAGATGCTTGCATGCGTCTCCTGTGGTTTAGAAGCAACCATAAAACTGTTACCTGTTTGCGATCTTTATATTTTAAAATAAAATCTAGCTTGTTACATTTCCTGTTTTATGTTTTTGTTTTTTAAAAAAATATTTAGAAATTTATTGTCGACATGTATTTTTTTTGTTTCAGGATCAAGATCTTGTGAAAACCTTGAGCTCATTATCTATAATAATAGCCCCAGTGTTTGCTGAGGTATGATGCAGTTCTTTTAAGTCTATTAGAAGAATAATGAATGTTTCGGTTCCCTCATTAATCAGCAGTGTTCTGCTGCTGTCTATCATCACTGCACATGCAGACAGGGACAGCCTACTAAACAATTATTGATGAGTACAATAAATGGCAATGTATTTTGAGTGTAAGCCCATTGGTGTAGTGCAGTGTTGGCTAACTTGTGACACTCTAGGGGTTGTGAAACTACATGTCCCAGCATTCCCTTCCAGCAATAAGCTGCTATATTGGCAAAGCATGCTGGGACTTGTAGTTTCACAACACCTGGAGTGTCACAGGTTAGCCAACACTGGTGTAGTGTGATCTGTAGCTTGCTGGAGATACACTGTGGTGGTATTGCGCATCTCTGGACCAGCCTTAACAGTTTGAACAGAGACGAAAGTAGTATTAAACTCATCAACAGAGAAAAATAACTAGTCATAAAACTGAATGAGGCTGGGAAAGGTGAAAGGTACTGGCTGCGGGAGAGTTTACTTAAGTAATCTGGTGAATGTTGAAAGGTAGTACCACTATATTCTGTTTTGCGACAGGATTGGTGAGGTCGTTGAGTATTCTATTAAAAACAGGTTTGGCCAAGGAATGAGTTTTAGGGAGCTAAAAGATGTGTGCCTTCCAGATCCAATGATAAGTTTGACCCCGCTGTAGAAAGTTAACAAAAAAGGAAAGGAGAATGCCAATATTTTTCTCTCCCCATTTTTATAAAAAAAATAGTGCAGCTTACAGCACCTGTGGTATTTGGATTCAGAACAGTTCTGAGGTAAGCG